>NC_064926.1:338167153-338468153 GCF_023897955.1 Schistocerca gregaria | reverse complement strand
TGCCTCTGTACGAGTCCTAATTTCTCTTATCTTATCTTTGTGGTCTTTCCGCGAAATGCTGGTTCTCTAAATTTCCTCAGTAGCGATTCACCAAAAGAACGCCTCCTCTCTTCTAGAGACTCCCACCCGAGTTCCTGAAGCATTTCCGTAACTCTCGCGTGATGATCAGACCTAACAGTAACAAATCTAGCGGCCCGCCTCTGAATTGCTTCTTGGTCCTCCCTCAGTCCGACCTGACAAGGATCCCAAACGCTCGAGCAGTACTCAAGAATTGGTCGTATTAGTGTTTTATAAGCGGTCTCCTTTACAGATGAACCACATCTTCCCTAAATTCTACCAATGAACCGAAGACGACTATCCGCCTTCCCCACAACTGCCATTACATGCTTGTCCCACTTCATATCGCTCTGCAGTGTTACGCCCAAACATTTAATAGACGTGACTGTGTCAAGTCCTACACTACTAATGGAGTATTCAAACATTACAGGATTCTTTTTCCTATTCATCTGCATTAATTTACATTTATCTGTATTTAGAGTTAGCTGCCATTCTTTACACCAATCACAAATCCTGTCCAAGTCATCACGTATCCTCAACGACGACACCTTCCCTTACACCACAGCATCTACATCTACATCTACCTCTACATGACTACTCTGCAATTCACATTTAAGTGCTTGGCAGAGGGTTCATCGAACCACAATCATACTATCTCTCTACTATTCCACTCCCGAACAGCGAGCGGGAAAAACGAACATCTAAACCTTTCTGTTCGAGCTCTGATTTCTCTTATTTTATTTTGATGATCATTCCTACCTATGTAGATTGGGCTCAACAAAATATTTTCACATTCGGAAGAGAAAGTTGGTGACTGAAATTTCGTAAAAAGGTCTCGCCGCGACGAAAAACGTCTATGCTGTAATGACTTCCATCCCAACTCGTGTATCATATCTGCCACACTCTCTCCCCTATAACGTGATAATACAAAACGAGCTGCCTTTTTTTGCACCCTTTCGATGTCCTCCGTCAATCCCACCTGGTAAGGATCCCACACCGCGCAGCAATATTCTAACAGAGGACGAACGAGTGTAGTGTAAGCTGTCTCTTTAGTGGACTTGTTGCATCTTCTAAGTGTCCTGCCAATGAAACGCAACCTTTGGCTCGCCTTCCCGACAATATTATCTATGTGGTCCTTCCAACTGAAGTTGTTCGTAATTTTAACACCCAGGTACTTAGTTGAATTGACAGCCTTGAGAATTGTACTATTTATCGAGTAATCGAATTCCAACGGATTTCTTTTGGAACTCATGTGGATCATCTCACACTTTTCGTTATTTAGCGTCAACTGCCACCTGACACACCATACAGCATTCTTTTCTAAATCGCTTTGCAACTGATACTGGTCTTCGGATGACCTTACTAGACGGTAAATTACAGCATCATCTGCGAACAGTCTAAGAGAACTGCTCAGATTGTCACCCAGGTCATTTATATAGATCAGGAATAGTAGAGGTCCCAGGACGCTTCCCCGGGGAACACCTGATATCACTTCAGTTTTACTCGATGATTTGCCGTCTATTACTACGAACTGCGACCTTCCTGACAGGAAATCACGAATCCAGTCGCACAACTGAGACGATACCCCATAGCTCCGCAGCTTGATTAGAAGTCGCTTGTGAGAAACGGTGTCAAAAGCTTTCCGGAAATCTAGAAATACTGAATCAACTTGAGATCCCCTGACGATAGCGGCCATTACTTCGTGCGAATAAAGAGCTAGCTGCGTTGCACAAGAGCGATGTTTTCTGAAGCCATGCTGATTACGTGTCAATAGATCGTTCCCTTCGAGGTGATTCATAATGTTTGAATACAGTATATGCTCCAAAACCCTACTGCAAACCGACGTCAATGATATAGGTCTGCAGTTAAATGGATTACTCCTACTACCCTTCTTGAACACTGGTGCGACCTGCGCAATTTTCCAATCTGTAGGTACAGATCTATCGGTGAGCGAGCGGTTGTATATGAGTGCTAAGTAGGGAGCTATAGTATCAGCGTAATCTGAAAAGAACCTAATCGGTATACAATCTGGACCTGAAGACTTGCCCGTATCAAGCGATTTGAGTTGCTTCGCAACCGCTAAGGTATCTACTTCTAAGGAACTCATGCTAGCAGATGTTCGTGTTTAAAATTCTGGAATATTCCATTCGTCTTTCCTGGTGAAGGAATTTCGGAAAACTGCCTTCAATAACTCCGCTTTAGCGGCACAGTCGTCGATAACAGTACCATCGGCAATGCGCAGCGAAGGTATTGACTGCGTCTTGCCGCTTGTGTACTTTACATACGACCAGAATTTCTTCGGATTTTCTACCAAATTTCGAGACAATGTTTCGTTGTGGAACCTATTAAAGGCATCTCGCATCGAAGTACGTGCCAAATTTCGCGCGTCTCTAAATTTTAGCCCATTTTCGGGATTTCGCGTTCTTCTGAACTTCGCATGCTTTTTCCGTTGCCTCTGCAACAGCGTTCGGACCTTTTTTGTGTACCACGGGGGATCCGTTCCAGCATCAGCAACCAGCCGCACATTGCTATCCACCCTATCCAAGGGATCATTTATGCAGATAGAAAGCAAATCAATGGTTTGTTCATCCGAAGAAATAGAATGATATCATTGTGTGCCATGTCAGGAGAAAGGGGAGTAAGTCTGTGGTGGTAGGAGCGGGGAGAAAGTGATAAGGCGCTGGGCCGAAATTACTTTACACGTTTAACCAAAAAATTATTCATTAAACGAAAATTGGATCCTAATATTAAAAGTCAAAACTAATTTTTCCTTCGCAATAAAACGCCATACAACCTTACTTCATCTTACAGTTTCTAATGACAACATGCTACAAGAATAACAGCTTCATACTTTGATGGCAACGCAAATCATATAAACCTCATATTACAAGTTTTAGACACTGACTGTAATCCAGGAAAACAAGGTTTCAAAATTGACACCAATTTCACAGAGCATATGTAACAGCTATACAAGATAAAGACTGAGAAAGAAAATTAATCTGCGTGCTCGCAAATTTTGACGTAATCCAATTCCAGAAGAATGAACTTCTAATTACCATATAAATTATTAAAACTTGTAAAAGGTATTATAACAAAGTTCACTGCAGTGATCAGATTTTTGAAAGCACCACATTAAACTTCCTGGCAGATTAAAACTGTGTGCCGGACCGGACTCGAACTCGGAAACTTTGCCTTTCGCGGGCAAGTGCTCTACCATCTGAGCTACCTAAGCACGACTGACGCCTCGTCCTCACAGCTTTACATCTGCCAGTACCTCGTCTCCTACCTTCCAAACTTTACAGAACCTCTCCTGCGAACCATGTAGAACAACATTAATTATATAACTTCAGCTAGTTAACACTTTAAAAATTTAGGCTTGAATAAACAAGTATCAAATAACGTAATTCTCAGGCACAAAGCCGTTTCACAGGAGTTGATGCATGTCATTAGAAACATTCCTAGTTGCAGGGAACGCTACTACACTGGTAACAGACACTTTAGTCGCACTACTGCCGACTGCCCAGGCCGTCTGTCGTCACGGTCGACGTCACTCGCGACATCTCAAGGGGCGCTGTTCTCGAAGCGAACCACGGAAACGCGCTCGAGCCCAAATAGCCTCCCGCTCGCTGCACAAGGCAAGAAAATGTCGAGAGAACAATCGAATTATCCAAGAAGTTGGAACTCGCAACATAATCGTAGCAAAAGAATTTGATAAAAGCAAGCCTAATATGTGAAAGGAAAATTTTGATAGGACGAAGCAGCAACATGAGCTGGAGCGTTGTCGTGCAGCAGAAGGCAACCCTTAGGAAATCATTCCGCGACACACTATCTCCACAGCCCCTTGTATCCCCGTCAGATGACTTCAGCCACATGCCCGTGTTACGCTACGCTCTGTACGAGTGTAATCTATTGAGACCACATCATGCCAGTCGCAAAAGCCACTCTGCATCTCCTTCGCGATTTCGGCATTTGCATATCAACCTGTTTCTCCTGAATAATTTGCTCGTTTGTCTCGGGGTCATAGCAATACACTCAGGACTTGACCTGGGTGCATAGGTGGCTACAGAAGTCATCTGTTTGCCCACAGAGTCATTTAAGAATTGTTGTATTGCTGAATGGAGTAATACACAAATAAGGCAGTCATAACTTTCGAACAATAATTAAATGCACACCGAACATCATGAGAAATGTAATACCACACCAAAAGCTGTTACGTTGACATTCTTTAATTAGGCAACTAGTATCGACGTTCAATCCACGGCTTGTCACCAAGTACTCTTGTGCATGTATAGGTCAATGCACCAAGTACTCTTGTGCATCTATAGGGCAATGCACCAATACTCGTATCTGGTTTCGTAGATAATCAAACTTCAGTAGCAAATGAACTTTCCACTCATACGACAGCAAACCTGTTCATGAAGTTCGGATATCTACGGAATTAGATACGAGGGTTGGTGCCTTGATTTATACATACACGAGTGTTTCTTGGTGCCATTCATGCGACGGGCCTGAAGATGACATGTCTCGAACGTCGAAAGTGGTTGCCTAATAAAACAGTAACAATTTAACGGCTGTTAATATAGTATTACTATTTTTGTGTTACCAGAAGAGCCAACACCGTGTTACGAGTGGAGGTCCAAATGCAGGCGTTTTAGCTCATGCACGCTGGCGTGAGGAGGGAAGAACTGTACTGACGTGAGGTCTGGAACATGACAAGGAATGAAATTCAGAAAGCGGACATAATTAGTTTGATACAACTTTAATCCATTAATGATGAACGTCACTCTTGACGGTACATGAGTCAAAATATTATCTGTTCAGAATACATTCTTGAAGATAGTACTTATAGTAACTGAATATGGCGCCTTGCTAGGTCGTAGCAAATGACGCAACTGAAGGCTATGCTAAACTGTCGTCTCTGCAAATGAGAACGTATGTAGACAGTGAACAATCGTTAGCAAAGTTGGCTGTACGACTGGGGCAAGTGCTAGGGAGTCTCTCTAGACTAGACCTGCCGTGTGGCGGCGCTTGGTCTGCAATCACTGATAGTGGCGACACGCAGGTCCGACGTATGCTAACGGACCGCGGCTGATTTAAAGGCTACCACCTAGCAAGTGTGGTGTCTGGCGGTGACACCACAATTATATTTCATCAACTAGCCGCTATCACATGCTCCTGCACCCAAAATGGAGCTATCTTTCCTATCTAACATAAAAACGGCGTTCTATATGTTTATAGAAAGACATACCTTGTGAGCACCCCCCCCCCCCCCCCACCCCCCACAAAACTGCCGTACACGAGGAACGCCACTGAGTCCCAACTTGACAACTGAACAGTTAAAGAAGTGGACGTAACAACTAAGTTACGGTGGTGAGTTGACTTGCGTGTAGTTGAGGTTGTCGCACAATCTACCAAATGAAAATCAGTGACCGAGCAATATTAATTTATTTATAAAAGCCCCAGAAAAACAGGGTTGCCACAAGCGACAAACTCACTTGAAAATACTGTACTGAACTTTCTAGTACTAGAAATGACATAGCATTAATCACTAACAAGAACATAACCTAATATACCTGTTTAATATGTGGAGGAAATATCATGGTGGTCATAATTCAAAGAACAAATAAAATTATCACTCTCATGACTCAACATGTATTTCGTCCATTTTAACTATCAAGATGAGTGATTACTCGACTCAAAAACAGTTACTATTAATCTAACCTCCACAATACCTAACCGGAAATCTAACCATCCAACCCCCTAATTGGTGACTCAAAACTCCACACTGAATGCTGTTCTCACCAAAGCTGGTTCAATGATTACAGCTGCAAATAAATCGATGATACGAGTAGCATATGCAGAAAGCCTGCTACGCCAGTATGCCTAGGCAAGCAATCGACAAAGATGGTTGAAGTTCGCTGGACAGCCCAGTGCACGGTGGAAGCCAAGGTGGAAGGCTTCTATCTCGAATCAAGGCGAGCTACAGATCGCCGAAAACCTATCTTCAAATAAGAACAGCTGCTCTATACAAAAGAGACTGCATTCTAAAACTTCTCACCACACAACGTAAATGCGTCGGTCTCCACTGTTCGAGACCTGATCCCGAAGCGATGCATATTTTCCACCCTGATAACAAATTTCGAGCCAGACGCAAGACCCCCTTCTCCACTCAAATTAATTGAAAATGATATTTAATTCTAAAAAGCTTTGTGAGCACAGAATAGCCAATAGAATGTGCTTCCGCCTGAGGCAGATGCACACCTAAACTCACCCCTTCGAGCTTCTCAAGCAGCTGTCGAGTTCCTTCCCCACAAGAACTCAATTCAAATTCCCAATTCGTAACTTTTAGGTTCTCTGTGGTTCCATGAGACTCTGGAAGAGTTGTTCTTTGTCCTGAAACCCCTGCAGGCACATCCCTAAGGAACATATTTTTTCGAACACAGTTTTCTACCGTACCTTTAGCCGGCTGAGTACAGCTGAAATCTCTGTTTTACCTAACCAAATGAAACCATATGGTTACAGAGATATGTTTCAATTTTTAAGCATCTAGGATTTATATGCAGACTGAAGTGACGAATGAAAATTTGTACCAGAGCCGGGATTCGAACCGAGATCTCACACTCACCAAGCAAGTACACCAACCATTACACCACCCTGACACAGTGGTTTTGCACAGACTACGCTAGCACGCCTACCTCGTCAATCCAAATTCACCTTCTCACTAAGAGGGCTAAGGTGTGAATGGCAGTTTGGATTGAGGTGGGAGGTATGGTAAAGTAGTCCACACAGCTGTGCAAATCCACTGTACCGGAGTTCCAAGTTCGCGTAGCAGTTACCGCATCTGACTAGTGAGCAGGATACATGGGATCGATTCCCTGACGTGGTAAAAATTTTCATTCGTCGCTTCAGTCTGTGTACATACATGAAATTTATCACCCTGAATGCCTCTCTGCAGTGTTCATTTCCTGTTTCTAATGTAAAGGAATTCTCTTTCGAGTCTGCAGAACACAGTGACACCCGCTGCCAGTTTCAGACCAAGGTGGGCACCACAGCAGGCCACTAATTGGCCCGACCAGATATCATCCGCCACCCTGTGCCACACGCTCGCTCAGGCCATAAAAAACGCCCCTCGTAATCCGCTCTCCTTCCACCAGCGTGGGACAACAGAACTTTTTACAAACGCTAACCTGCCGCCTAATGTACCAGATGCACTGATGTTATACCAAATGCCAGAAGAAAGTGAGGAGACGTATTCAGCAGAACAAAGCACTATATCTGAACTTAGTAATCATTTGTTATCTGTTTGTAAACTAACCTGACATAAAATAAGAACAAACTCACTTAATATCATTTGTTTTGACTCGCAAACAAACTTGATATTCCCGTAGAATGGATTTTAATTTAGTCAAATGCAGGATTAAGAATACGAAGAGGAGGCACAGACGAGGCTGACGTGTCACATTGTAAAAGACACTGGCAATTGTAACGCCGCTACCATCTGGAAGCAAAAATGAAAAATATAAATCTAGCCCTCACACGCCTATACAAGCCCCAAGCCAAAGTTCCAAATTTCATAAAAAGAAAAACCAAGTCCCTCTGTACTAATACTGCATGACTAGTAGCAAGTAGACTGAAAAGAAAATAATATAAAAAGAAAGAAAAGAATCTTGGTAGCAAAGTAACTTAATGTTTTGAAAAAGAATATAAAAAAATAGAATCCATTAGTCTCCGGACGAAATGATAGTAGATCGCAAAGTAGTAGACTTGTAGATCACGGAGTATAACAAGTGACCTCAAAGAATACTCCTTGTGAGGACACTGCAAAATACAGAAGCTAAAGTTGTACATCGTTAATGTGCTTCTGGCGCTTGCCTTGTCGTGTCGTAATTGAACTTGTGCGCTCGAACGTAATATTGGTATGTGATACGAGATGGTTTGTTACATTTTGAAGATTGGCGATCTGCTAGAATTGATAAAAAACTGAAAAAGATAACTCAGGAACTTTGAAAATATCTTTGAAGTATTTCAAGCTCGGAAAATAAACGAATATGTTGTCTTAATTTGATTATTATCAACGAATGACTGAACTTACACCAAATGCGATAGACAATTAATAGTTCAACTAAACCGAGTTAAAGTAAATAGCGTAATATGGGTCTTGCTGTAAAATCTTTGACGGAACTTACATAACTGATACCACCCGTCTGAAAGAAAGGTTACTTCTTTAAGACAATGATGCGATGTGCATAGACTAGAATATACTAACATAAAGTGAATTTACAGTGTTTGACATTTCTTTCAACCCATTTAATATTACGTGCTTGTGAAAAATTTATCTGTACGACAGCATAGATTATCAACAGAGCTCAATATTCATAGATATTCTTTGGCGCTTTGGCGCTGACGCTTATTTTAAACTTTCATAGATAAACTCTGGAAGTATATAGACTGTAATCATGAATAGGGCAATAATCTCAGTTTGTGTGCACTTACACGTAGCTAGGCTCGTACACGCCGGGGAGCAAATATTCATCTGAGTAAGCCGGTACAACTAACACGCACTCCTAGTAAATACATTGCAGCAAGGCTATTTTTTCATGCTTTTCTCGCAAACATTCTACTGCCACCTAACAGGAGCCTGAGCATCATTCATTAAAAATCAATCAATATACACGGGGTATTTACACAATATATCAAAACTGCTAACATGAATATTTATACTTATTATTGGCAATCTTGGAATAATAAGTCCTTTTCCTCCCATACACGGTTTCTACATTCCTACTCTTCTCCTGTTTCAGTGTGTGTTTAGGAAGGGTGTCAGCAGTCGCTAAAACTAGCAAGCAGTTACCTTTGCCATGTGCGAAATCTCATGCAAGACACTGAAATCTGATCTAAGACTGATTTTCAGAATTTCCACCGTCGCCTCGATGTGTGTCTTCGACCACCAAGGCATCAACTCCTGTTGCAATTTCTGGTTCCTTATAGAGTGATTTTCTGCCACTTCTCTTCCACATTCAGAGTTTTTCGACGACACTGAATACATCTGCGTCATCTAACCACCGTGTCTCAGTTTGGTAGGGTTTTCTGCACATATTCAAGAATGACGCTTTGATTGTTCATAGGAATGTAGACTTTACTGCAACGCCTGCATCCTCCGTTAGCTACTGTTTACAACTCAAACTGTTATCCTTACTTATTTTGTACCTGCATATTTCCAACTTGAAGTCAGGGCAGGACCAGAAACTTGGATAAGAAATGCCTTATTGTAATTTGGCCATAGTTCAGTTTTATTAAACTGGCGACTAGATTAGAACAACCAAGTTCATTTTAAAACCAGGCCTTTTCAGGGTAAAATACAGAACATTTATGAGAACACATAAATAAAAGGTGGAAAACACAGTAGAGTTCTTATGGTATCAGTAGCTGTTCACCGAACTGTAACTTACCCTGTAGTTTTGTTCCTTGTTCAAAGAGATGCAGTTGCATGATCCAAATGCGGTATTGTTTCTTAGTCAGTACGTCAATGTACTAACGTTTTCTACGAGTATGAACGAATAATTTGAATGAATCTTCTATGTCTTTTGTGTTCTTGATGCACATGGCTCTGATTGGCCACATGACGGCAGGTGCTGATTACTCTCCAAGGACACGTAGTATCATTTCATTATTTTAATATTTTATTAATGTTTAATCTATATTTCAGTTAACTACGGTTCTGATTAATTTACATGACATGGGCGTGTAGCAGAAGACTAGGTTAACGTGAGTAAAACTTGAATCTCCTTTATTACTTTGACGACGTATTTCACCCCTATTATCAGCGTATTGTGTACTACACAGCATATTTTATGTCTCATTGGTCTACGCAAGAGGATTTTAAAAATGTTTTTCTTAACTGAATTTCCAAGAACGAGAACATCTGTCGCATTACGACCAGTATACTACGACCTACTAGGCAGCCGGAGTTAATATACAGCCGACAGTTACTGCGTTTTCAAATCTGTGTTACTCTTTCTTGAGTGACACGTATGTCGAACTTGATTCATTTGTACTATTCCGATGTGAGGAAGTAAATATTGAAGTCAAAGTTCTCAATAAAGCTTCGTCATTTTAATTAATTAACTGCTGGTGATAACTAAATGTCTTTGTAAACTACGCAACTGCACTTAAGTTAACGTAGATTAGTTAATACGATTGTTGCATAATTATTTTTATATGTTCAGATTACTGTAAGTTTGGGAAATGGAAACAAAGACTGTCATTTGTTATTTGTCATGCTAGATAATTAAAGTGCTATACAAAGATGTGCAGGAATAGTTTGGATTTGAGGTGCGACGAACCGTTGGCACACGGATATCAAACGAGACACTAGCGACATCAGCTGTTCACATATAGAATTGTCTCCAGCGGTAGTCCTTAGACTAGTACAGCCTTACCTCATGAATACGTCTAAACTGTGGTACTGGTCTGGCTTCCATGTGATTGTGTATCCTGTGTATTACCTATGTGTGAACTGATTGTCGCCTAACCAACACTGTGAGGGCAGATGTGTTACAATTCAGTGAATAATTACTGATATCTTTTGAACTGTATTCTATTTTCCAAACTTTATACCTGTTTTGTATTTTCGCTTCAATACGGCTGGAATGAAAATTGGAAACTTATCAGCAGTTCAATAAAACACAGCTCTGCCTGAATTACAATAAAGAATTTATTTTGTACCTGTCCACGTACATTCCAATTTAAATGGCTGGTTTAATAACCAACTAACTTCCAACAGATTTACACGTAATGGTAATACACCAGTAGAATTAGTTTCTGCATATGAAGAGTTGTCAGACGTGAATTTGCTGTGATAACATGACGATGTATTATCTGTAATAAATTGGGTAACAGTTCCATGTGTGGTAGGGCTAAGGAAGTTCCTCTACTCATATTAGAACCAACATAATTAGCAGCGAGTTGTAAATTATCAGTAGGAGTGATGCACATAAAGCATTAGATGTAATTCCAGTATTCAGGGAAATCCTCTATACCTCCAGCTACTCATAAGCACAGAAAATTATGAAATCTGACACCAGGACAGTGTCAGAGGAGAGGTCACAGGGGCCAATCGTATATTCCGTGGAAGAAAATGGAACTAGACAAGGTGGTTAAAGGCTGTTCTCACGGTGCATTACATACAAAAGTATCATAAGAAACATTCGATTAGTATCCAAAAGCGCCCAGGTTTGAAAGTAAATCAGTAACCATCAAATATAAACAATATGGAGGTATTTATAGAAGAAATTGAGACATCTGAAAAGAAAAACATAAAGATCTCTTTATTAAACACAATAACTGCCTGAGTAAGTTCAACATATGTGTAGCAAACATTTTTAACAATAACAGATACATATATTTCAAACATCTCATAAGGAAAATCATTTGCAGTATGTTACATAGAAATCAGTAGCATTACCATGAAGTCATTGTTAGATTATTTTTTGAAATATAGCAACCAGACAATTTTTAAAATTTGTTTATGGATATAAATGTTCTGCATTCTGCCATCTTCTTCTAGGATCTTTTGTTACATATACATTTGTAGTAAATATGGCGACTGCATTTTGAACGATAACGCTGTCCTGTACAAAATAACATCTCCTCACTGGGGTAGGGCAGAGGCAGTAGTGGGATACATTTTGCTAACAGTAAGTGGCCTAGCCATTACTAGACTATTTTTCCATATGAACAGCTTGTTGTGGCTAACAATGCATTGGAAGAAGTCTGTGAGATCAGTTACTTTCTGATTATTTCTACTCATTCATCAGCTGATAATTTTGTATAGAGATGTATAGTAACAAAAAATGCTGGATATCTCGTGACTATTAGAAGGCTCTGAGCACTATGGGACTTGAAATCTGAGGTCATCAGTCCCCTAGAACGTAGAACTACTTAAACCTAACTAACTTAAGGACATCATACACATCCATGCCCGAGGCAGGATTCGAACCTGCGACCGTAGCGGTCGCGCAGTTCCAGACTGAAGCACCTAGAACCCTCGGCCACACTGGCCGGCCACTCAGCCACCTCAAGTCAGTGTGAAGTGCCAAATCTGGTTCCTTCTCATCTGATTGCTGCTTAAAGATCCACATTTGGAGAGATTTTCCTTTATGGAATTTACAATCTTGAAACAAATATCCGCACCATGTGTTGTGTTTAGTCTGTTACTAGCCAGTACTTGTTGGTGATGTATGCAATGTTAGGTAAAGGAGTCTGAAAATTCTTCGTCTCAGCGACAAAAAGCAATAAAACCATTGCAGGGAGCACCGTAAGTTGTCATTGCTATGAGTTTGTACGAAGATAGCTTAATCTTGATAATACATGCTTTGAATTCCATGAACATATCACAGCCAAGAGGTTTTCCTTTTAAGGAATTAATAATCAGCAGTTCTTCTTTCGTCGACATATCTTCAAAGACCATCTCAATAAAAATAAGTAATTGTGCGATATCAGTGATGTCAGTTGAGTCATGAAGTTGTAGCGAAAAAGCGATGTAAGCGAGTAAAGGTGCATAGAACAACAATGTCTCCCGCGAAGTAGGAGAGCCTACTAAGAGGCTTCGCCTTTAATGAATGCAGCCCACTTAACACAACTGCCTCGCACTTCCTTCTTAATAGTAATTCTCAGCCGCACTCTGCAGGGGCAGTGAAGACGCCTCTGCAGCCTTTTCCATGGGAAGTGTTCGATCATCCAAAACACAGCCCTAACTGGCTCATCTTTGTTAACATGAAGTGCTGTATACGCACCACCGTAGAGAATTATCCGAAAGCACAGGCAGCTGCCTTATATGACAATGCTGTTGAAAATTTGGTATAATGCTCCGACAAATGTGTCAGTCGGAGCAGCGACTATGTGGTTCGAAGTATCAAGAAAGTGTAGCTAACTCTTGCAAATAACATGTTTCTGATTTCCATTGTGGTTTTCATTTAGTAACCGATCGGTACTTACTTTCTGGACAACCCTCGTATATAACAAAAACCAAAAACATTTATACGTGACACTAAAATAGATGTATGTTAACACAAAGCTCGAACCACATGAAAAGCCAATCTCAGACGATGTAGTAAATAGGATAAATTAAAATCAGTGAATCTTCCCTCTAACAATGACACCCTTAGGTGAAAAATACTAACAACAAAAAATGAACTACTCCTTAGCTTTTGGTAGAAATTCAAAGTAATGAAGAACACAGTGATAAACGAGTTCAATTCCTGAAACAAAAATATGATTGAAATTCACACTCCCTGCATCAGAGTGTTCCAAACAACGATGACAATGCTTAGCTCCATTTGCTTTTTACTGCCAAATATAATATCACGAAGAAGCCTTCTCAAGTATCTGTATGTCCACAAACTCAGTACTTTACCCATTATCCAGGCAGGAAAGTAATGTTCCTAAAGGAATTTTGTCAATGGCTGTCATGTTGATGGTAAGTTCCAAAACATATACAAAACTGTAAAGTGGTGTTATATTTCTATAATTAATTGATCCCTATGTACAAATTACATTCTACGTTTTTTCACATGTGTTACTTACGAGACCCAATATTTTAAGTAAATTTGCTATTCACATGTAATTTTTTAGTTTAAAATTCACTAATTGATGGTAGATACATCACATAAGAACTAACAGATAAAACTTCAAACTATTAAAAATGCACACACTCCATAATTTTTGTTATATATTCAAAATGTTAATGCCACACCAATTGAAAGGATGTATTCTTTCATTTACTACTAATACTTTCTGTCAGAATATTTTGGTAATGTTAGTGTAACATTGCTCAGATATGTCAGAGCTGCTAAATTGTATTATTTATGCCATTGTCTATAAAATGTCAACTGTGTGCCAGTCTGTAATTAAGGCATCATGTATACATTTCTCATTACCCTGCAGCATCAGTTTGTCCCATCAGATCGTCTGTAACGTGTTCTTTCTGACACTATAAAAACGTCCTGTACAGTCCACATGAAAGTGGTATCCAGGTTCATATTTTGGTCGTAAAATGTCTTCAATTGTGTGGCTAAAAGCAAATTTGTCTAACGTATTTATCCCACAGTTTCTATGGTTTAGCTTTTATCTACATCTTCATCTCCATTTTTAGTACTTTTTTATAATCTGTACAGTATTGAGGCACTCAGAGGCATGCTGCAGGCTGTCAATAATTCGTCTTGTTAATGTGCTGCAACCATCTGATGGCAATGGTTGTTCAGTGAAGGTAAATATCAACAAGTGATTTAAATCCTTAAAAATTGTAGTGGGCTGTAGCTATTTTAAAACATGACTTAATGTTCCTGTTGCAGCAGTTGTCTAAAAAAATTAATCATTGAGGCAAAACAACAACTTAACAAACTACAACACTTCTTAAAACAAAAACCCTGCTTAGGGGTTTGATGACCTCAGATGACCTCAGATGTCAAGTCCCATAGTGCTCAGAGCCTTCTTTTTTTTGTTTTTGTTTGAGTCGAAGCAAGTTTTTGAAAAGATAGCAACACCTATTGTATTAAATAATAGAATTTCTTAAAGAGAGAGGTGATGATTATCAGCAGCAGCTGAGTGATTTACACTGGCGATGTGATTTAGCGTTTTTAACAGATTTTACCAGAAAACTGAGCACATTAAATTTGAAACTACAAGGCAAGATTAAAACAGTAGGAGAAATGATGGGTTCTATTGGAGAATCTCAAAGTCAAACAGCACTAACGATAGTCGATATCGACAAGAAATTTTTTTACCAATTCCTACACATCAAGGATCATATGGAAAAACATCCTACCTATAATTTCATTCCCGACAAGAAAACGGTAGCAATTGAGGCAGTGGTATCAGACTTCGAAATTTCTCTTTAGTGATTTGAAAAGAAATTGAGAAGTTGGTCGAGTTCATCATATATCAGTCGGATAACTCCGTTGATCATAGTGACACCTATGAAATGGCTACAGAATTAACAGATACATTTCAAATAGATCACATGATACTGCAAAGCGAAATTATTACTCTACGCTGCGATATATTTCTAAAAGCAAACTTATCCTTTGATCTAGATATCTAGGCATTGGTTTTCAACGAGAAATATCCAAATCTGAAGAAATGTGTTGAATAACTGCATTCGTGCTTGTGAATCAGTATTTTTCTACTTAAAACATACTCAAAAAAACACCGTTCTCGCTTGACAGACCTTCTTACGTAGGATTCTTTAAGTTTGGCAAATTCCAGCTACAAACCTGACTTTGCTAATCTAGTGGAAGATATTCAGATCCAATTCTCACACTAATATTAATAATTAATTAATAATTAATAAGAGTAAGTTTCAGTTTTAAATTTTCCTCTTAATAAAGTAAAACACCACATAACTATATACTAAACTATATTGTTTAATAAAAAATTTCAGAAAATATGTCTAAGTGGTAGATAGCATAGCGTTTCGCCAGTAAACAGTAGATCATGGATATAATCAAACTGGCCACCACTGCCATAGATCATTTGAACGATTATTTTACCGAAATGATGTTAAACGAGTCAGTTTACACGATACGTGATTAGGGTTAAACGTTAGTCAACCAATATTATTTGTAGTACTACTAACGCAACCACACGTTTTTTTGTAGCTTGCAGCCAGTTATCAAATAGAAATTCATCATTGGAATAGAAAGAGCTGTGGATGAGAAATGATTTTGAGTTACATCTACATCTACTTGATTACTTTGCTATTAACAATAAAGTGCCTGGCAGAGGGTTCAATGAACCACCTTCATGCTGTCTCTCTACCGTTCCACTCTCGAACGCCACGCGGAAAGAACGAGCACTTAAATTTTTCCGTGCGAGCCCTGATTTCTCTTATTTTATAGTGATGATCATTTCTCCCTATGTAGGGAATGTTTTCGCAATGGGAGGAGAAAACTGGTGATTGAAATATCATGAGAAGATCCCGGTCCAACGAAAAACGCCTTTGTCTTAATGATTGCCACTCCAAATCACGTGTCATGTCTGTGACACCGTCTCCGCTATTTCGCGATAATACAAAACGAGCTGACTTTCTGTGTACTTTTTCGATGTCATCGATAAAAAGATACACTTAATAGTTTAGACCGATTGTCAAGTGTAACCTCTACCTATACTATTTCGTAGGAAGTATCTACACGTTAAACAACTTCTGACAGCAATAAATACTACACCACTAGGATATACCTTTCTGTACACTGTTAGATTGTTTGAAGAAATTTCGGCTGAACTTATTCCGGCTTTAGCCAGATGTCATCGATAAAAAGATCCACTTCATAGTTTAGACCGATTGTCAAGTATAACCTCTACCTATAGTATTTCGTAGGAACTATCTACTTGAATTTCACTACACGTTAAACAACTTCTGACAGCAATAAATACTACACCACTAGGATATACCTTTCTGTGCGCTGTTAGATTGTTTGAAGAAATTTCGGCTGAACTTATTCCGGCTTTAGCCAGATTCCTGTACCTATAATTATTTGAACTTCAGTGCTTTCTATTAGAGCTTGTAGCTCTGGTATTTTCTTACCACAGCTACGACAATTTACAACTACAATAAAGATCATTTCTACCTTATAGTGTTTTAAATGCCCCCTTTTAGACGGATGTCCTTTCTGTTGTTTCCTGAGATAATAAAAAAACGCCCAGTCCTTTCCACACAGCCCCCGCTACCAGTGTACCCGCTTCATGTGTGTAGTGGACTCCTGACCTTTTAAGCGGAACCCGAATACCCTCCATCCGATGGCGCAAGTCAAGGAATCTGCAGCCTACTGGGTCACAAAACTGTCTGACCTCTGAGTCAGACCCTCCACTCGGCTCTGCACCAAAGGACCACAGTGCGGCAGTTGTGAGTAGAGATGGGTCGTTTCCGAACTAACGGGTCCAAAGGAACGGTTCTCCGAGATGAACGGAAGGAGAGAAGAACGAATTCTAAGGAACGGTCTTTCATAGTTCACTTCGGTCGCAGCTTTCTACTTGCAGTTCCCGGGCACGGGAAACGGTCGGTCTCGTTCCCGCAACGGCACGTCGGCCGGTCTCGTATCCATCTATCTCGGTCTCAGTCTCCCTCGGCCGGATTCGCCCTTCTTCGCCACTCGTCGCAGTTCCACTCACAACTACTCCTAGTTAGTTCAGTATCGAGTTGCTGTTCGTTTCGTTCTCTGCGCACGCCCATTCTAGATCTGTCTCAAACCTTTCATTAACTCTAAACTTCTGGCTCCTTTCGTATTCTATTCAGCGTCCACGACCGGTAGTTAAAATATATATTATAATTACATAAATTACATAAAAATTACGTGGTATGTAATAGATATATCTTTTCAGGCAACAAAAGAGCGTATCAGCTTACTTCACTATTTCGATGGTCATCAGAAGACATACTTATGAAGAGGCAAGTTTTTTTTTTTTTGTTATTGCACATGCAAAGGAAGTCGGCACAGCACACATAAGGTGCCCTTTTTCGTCTTTTTTTGATACAAGATGAAACAGCGTGTTCTTTGCGATAGAAGGCAAACCGATTTACAACCGAATGAAGCCCGCGCTCCATAATCGACTGTCTGGTGTCACATTTTGTAAAAAGAATACGATAACTTCTACAACATTATTTCAATGGTGGTGGGTGGCGCACGAGAAATCGCCCCCGAGTACTAAAGTGCCATTGTCGCCCAGCAAACATTATCTATTGTTTCGAAGCTGTTGTTGGCATTAGCTTATTTGTTATTTCTTTAGTGCCTAATTACTACATGTTTACCTATTCTCAACAAATCGTACGTAACTGGCTAGCAGTCTTAACTCGGGGCCGGTTTTTTATTGGGAGGGGGGGGGGGGGGGGTCTTATATTATTTCACTGCCATCAGCCACATAACGCTACAGTTGGTTAAACGAGAGGTTTTGCAGAAGCACAAAAATTACTTCTACAAGTGTGTGAGAATTCTGTAATGAGTAAAAGCCCTATATTCGAGGGAGGCAAGTGCCCCCTCTTGACGCCTTCCTTCTTCAGTAGCCTATGTTAATGCACATATGAACGGTGAACGAGTAAAAATGAACGGTTCCCAAAAACGAGCGATGACCAGGGAACCAGTTCCTAAGGATGAACGAGTTTGCCCATCTCTAATGATAAGCTCCGCCTTATCTCGCAAGCAAGACTGGCAGACTTTACCATTTCCGCTAGCCGCCCGAAACCAGAGAGAATCTTCTTCGATCCAAAGCGACACACGTCATTGGTACCTACATGAACCAACACATGAAGCTGGCTGCACCTTGTACTGTTCATGGGATCCGGAAGAACCCTTTCCATTCACGGAATGCAAACTGGCTTCCTTACCCTCCTTGGCAGCCATGTTCTTAAGGGGCACCATAATGCATCTCCCAAGTACAGCCGGCCGCGGTGGCCGAGCGGTTCTAGGAGCTACAGTCGGGACCGCGCGACTGCTACGATCGCAGGTTCGAATACTGCCTCGGGCATGGATGTGTGTGCTGTCCTTAGGTTAGTTAGGTTTAAGTAGTTCTATGTTCTAGGGGACTGATGACCTCAGATGTTAAGTCCCATAGTGCTCACGGCCATTTGAACCATTTTGAACCCAAGTACAAGTTAGTTGAAACCTTACTTCCCTAACTACCAAAAATTTTATGTTACAGGGCAAATGATCAAAAACTTTTGTTGCTACATATTCAGCTGATCTATGAGCTACTGACAATTTAACGGTGGGTAATAAAGGTCATTTCCCCGTCTAGTTTGTAAAAAAAATGGTTCAAATGGCTTTGAGCACATCTGTGGTCATCAGTACCCTAGAACTTAGAACTACTTAAACCTAACTAACCTAAGGACATCACACATATCCATGCCCGAGGCAGGATTTGAACCTGCGACCGTAGTGATCACGTGGTTCCAAACTGAAGCGCCTAGAACCGCACGGCCACACTGGCCGGCGTCCAGTTTGTAGGTATGGACATTTGTGACGGATAATTTATAACGAATTTCGTTAGCGAATATATGTACTGTGAAGGCGCTGTTAAAATATCGAGCTACTTGAAGAGGTACCTACATGATGAAGTCCAACGGTGAACACATATTTCTCTTACCGCTCACTTTTGTGTAAACAGTACTTTCTTTCTCAAGTAATGAGTTAACCCGGAAAATTTTTCCATACGACGTTATTAAAAGGAGAGCTGCAAGCGTAGATACTCGACGAGCATAGAAACTTTTAACAGCAAGTATGTATTGGTGTTTAATGTAAACAGCTTCCACTAATAATAAATAAAATAATTAACTAACGAGAATAGAAAACCTATAGGCTAGTGATGTAGATGCTTCGCTTAGCGATCCATCCCATTATCCTGACTCGGCAATACGCATTTCAGTCGATTTCTTTTGCACAGGAGCAAATTTCCGCGATTTTCATTCTCGTGGAGATAACAAAATTTTGTTCGACGTGCTGAATAAGTCTAAAGACTTTTGTAGATTCGACGAGTGCCGACTTCGGCGGAAATCGAATGCAGCGTGGAAGTGAGTGGCGGGCGCTCGTGCGAGAAACGTGAGCTTCCTTCCTTCCTCCCTTCCTTATCCTAGAGGCGTAAAGCGGTCTGCCCCCCTCCGCACTCATCCGCCAGCGGACGCTCCCTCCAGCCGTCTCTCAACGCTTATTGTGTGCACGCGGGAACCACTTCGTCTCCGGGCCATGCCGACTGCACCGCCAAGTACTTTAGAAAATTGGCTCTCGCGTCCCAATGGACGCAACAGGAAAGCTGCTGAAAGTTGGCCTCGGTGCACACATCGCCCGACTTAACGCCACTGGATAGCAGCTCTACTTTTTTGATCATCTCAGAGGCTGATCGGGACTTCAAACTTTTTCGCACAATGAATGACAGGTTCAGAATCTGACGATCTCACCTCAAAAACATATTGTAGGAACACTGCTGTTCCCAGGATATATAAATGGTCTAGCGACTCGTGGCGAACGATGCTACTACATATGAATGGCTTATTTCAATAGTAGTACAAGTCAGTTCTTTTTTCATTTTGAGATACAGAGTCCCAAATTTAAATGAGCGCTGAAAAATCTACAGTTGAGATACCAGAAATATTCAAGCATATGGCTTCTTGCTAGAGACGAACCTTCCTTTCTTTTTGTTTGGATCATTAATTTCAGAAGCATTACAGGCAGAAAAGTGGAGGTAATGGACTTGTACCACTATTGAAATAAGCCCTTCATTTAAAGTAGTCTCAGAACTATAAATCTGTAACACCTGCAGAGGATCGATTCTTGGTCCAGATATTGCCTGTGGACATCACAAAAAAAGGGAAAAAAATTAGTCAAACGTACCACGCGTAAAGTAGTGGATGATTAGACAATGCCGAACTAACGCTGGAAGGATTCACCCACTGAATATCCAGGAAATAACTACCGAGCCATACAAAATGAAACGATCAGATAAACTAATTAGAGACACTTGAAGGAACAGGAAAAGATAGTGTGTGTCAGTCAGTGAGTAGTTACGGTGCACTGTCATGGTGTTCTTCGTTGTGACGTGGCCCGCAGACAACACCTGGATGACTTCATATGCGGAAGAATCATGGGTAAATCGATGAAGGAAAAAGTGTGATGAGTATAGGCCAGGATTTTGGTATTACTTGCATGGTGAGCTTTCCGAAACAACGGCACTGCTTCCCGAAGGGGAGGAGATAACTGACCACGGACAACTACAGTAGTAGAGGGCCACTACATTGTGCAACACACAAGAAGAGATCCATGTCAAATAACGGGGCTATTTCAGCCACCTCAACCAAGTCGGGAAGGCGCGAAATATCAGGCATCATGGTGGCACGGCGATGCGTGGTAGTGGTCTCTTTATTGATGACCAGTATGTTATGTTCCGTGCCTACGTATCCAGGGCACCATTTAAGATGGCGCCAAGAGAGGAACTGAGTGGGGTCGCGTGCTCTTCTCGGATGAGAGATAATTCCGTTTGAGTAGTGATTCTGGACCTACTCTCATAAGGCGAGAGTTGGGAACATATAACGCATCCAGGGACATTGAGGAAAATTATCGTTTTGGTGGTTCAAGTGTCGTGGTGCCTTGAGGCATAATGCTGCACTGGTGTAATGACCTCCAAACCTCCGAACACGATGTCCTCACAGGTCAACGTGACGCTGTACTCCTTCCCGATATTGTATCGAACACACTGCATGAAGAACGCAAGCGCCCGAAACCCATATGAGAGGAGTCGTAGACAAGAACAAACAACGCAACAAACCACATGGGATGACACAAGCACGACCACAGACTCTGAATCCGAGGAAGGAATAAACACACTAAGTGAACATGACTCAGAAGGGATCAACACGTAAAGGACCCAAACCAACAACGTATGAAACTGCGTGCCACAACACTAAAGGCACTAATAATGTTAAAACAAACGAACACTGACACCACATACTAAGACTCTAGGAACACTTGGGAGGAGAAGTCTCGAAGAACTTTTATTCCGAGGCTCCTCCTCCCGAACGACATATTGCATAGTGTTTAAAGTATACTGCACACAAGCAGTAATGTATTGTTCTTCATATTATCTGTAGACAGAAGTATATTCTCTTATCTATTTAAAGCTACATTTAATGAATTTTATATATCAAATTTATTTTCTGTAAGCCGGTCGGAGTGGCCGAGCGGCTCTAGGCGCTTCAGTCTGGAACCGCGCGACCGCTACGGTCGCAGGTTCGAATGCTTCCTCGGGCATGGATGTGTGTGATCTCCTCAGGTTAGTTAGGTATAGTTAGTTCTAAGTTCTAGGGGACCGATGACCTCAGAAGTTAAGTCTCATAGTGCTCAGAGTCATTTAAACCATTTATTTTCTGTATAAAGTTTTCGTCAAACTGAAAACGTAATGTATTAAGTTATTTAAGGAGTAATGCATTCAAGTAGCAATGAACTACATTCTATTTCTACTAACAAATTTACAAACAAAAGTGTATTTCTCATGTAAAGCTAAAATTCAAGTATTCCATGAATAAAATGCTCAATCAGTATTTAATCTGTATAACAACAGTGTGTATATCTAAGGTATCACAAGGAATATACCACGACTACCAAAAATAGGACAAACAAACAGATGCTGAATGTCATGTATTGTCCTGGCTTGCAACACTCCCAGTGATATACCAATACACACAAAAACAGTAAACATACATAAGCACAACCGTTTCAGATGAGAATAGCTCGAGGGTCTACCGAGACCTTCCCACCTGCCTTAAATATGAAGAAATACGCCATTATCAACTAACACGCTACTTAGCGTATATTACACATCCTAATATACACTCCTGGAAATTGAAATAAGAACACCGTGAATTCATTGTCCCAGGAAGGGGAAACTTTATTGACACATTCCTGGGGTCAGATACATCACATGATCACACTGACAGAACCACAGGCACATAGACACAGGCAACAGAGCATGCGCAATGTCGGCACTAGTACAGTGTACATCCACCTTTCGCAGCAATGAAGGCTGCTATTCTCCCATGGAGACGATCGTAGAGATGCTGGATGTAGTCCTGTGGAACGGCTTGCCATGCCATTTCCACCTGGCGCCTCAGTTGGACCAGCGTTCGTGCTGGACGTGATGACCGCGTGAGACGACGCTTCATCCAGTCCCAAACATGCTCAATGGGGGACAGATCCGGAGATCTTGCTGGCCAGGGTAGTTGACTTACACCTTCTAGAGCACGTTGGGTGGCACGGGATACGTGCGGACGTGCATTGTCCTGTTGGAACAGCAAGTTCCCTTGCCGGTCTAGGAATGGTAGAACGATGGGTTCGATGACGGTTTGGATGTACCGTGCACTATTCAGTGTCCCCTCGACGATCACCAGAGGTGTACGGCCAGTGTAGGAGATCGCTCCCCACACCATGATGCCGGGTGTTGGCCCTGTGTGCCTCGGTCGTATGCAGTCCTGATTGTGGCGCTCACCTGCACGGCGCCAAACACGCATACGACCATCATTGGCACCAAGGCAGAAGCGACTCTCATCGCTGAAGACGACACGTCTCCATTCGTCCCTCCATTCACGCCTGTCGCGACACCACTGGAGGCGGGCTGCACGATGTTGGAGCGTGAGCGGAAGACGGCCTAACGGTGTGCGGGACCGTAGCCCAGCTTCATGGAGACGGTTGCGAATGGTCCTCGCCGATACCCCAGGAGCAACAGTGTCCCTAATTTGCTGGGAAGTGGCGGTGCGGTCCCCTACGGCACTGCGTAGGATCCTACGGTCTTGGCGTGCATCCGTGCGTCGCTGCGGTCCGGTCCCAGGTCGACGGGCACGTGCACCTTCCGCCGACCACTGGCGACAACATCGATGTACTGTGGAGACCTCACGCCCCACGTGTTGAGCAATTCGGCGGTACGTCCACCCGGCCTCCCGCATGCCCACTATACGCCCTCGCTCGAAGTCCGTCAACTGCACATATGGTTCACGTCCACGCTGTCGCGGCATGCTACCAGTGTTAAAGACTGCGATGGAGCTCCGTATGCCACGGCAAACTGGCTGACACTGACGGCGGCGGTGCACAAATGCTGCGCAGCTAGCTCCATTCGACGGCCAACACCGCGGTTCCTGGTGTGTCCGCTGTGCCGTGCGTGTGATCATTGCTTGTACAACCCTCTCGCAGTGTCCGGAGCAAGTATGGTGGGTCTGACACACCGGTGTCAATGTGTTCTTTTTTCTATTTCCAGGAGTGTATTATATCACTTGCTCTACATATTGCAAATTATTTTCACCACACTCATTGTATTACATTTGTCTTTGATATTTGCATTATGCAAATTATATTCTCATCAACTAGGCCAAAACAAATGATATAGAACCATTTCAATAATGGTTAAGCATTCAGTTCGCTGTAACCTTAGAGAACTTTTTTTATATATATTACGTTCTTTATTTTTTTAAAAAAAGCGTTAACAACTGTATACCAATAAAATTGTAGTAAAGAGAAGTCTTTGCTGTTAGATTTAGAAGCATCTGACCCACCTTACATTTCAACGCTGTGGGTTACTTTTTACTGTTAACGAAATAAATAAATAATGAACTCCTCCCCATGTCCGGTTCTTCATAGATGCATTCGGCTCTGGCTTGATTTTCATGGATGACAATGCGCGACCGTATCGAATAGTGCACGTGGAGGAGCTTTGGGAACGAGAGGATACTAGGGGAATGGACTGGCCTACCTTTTCACCTCGAATGAAATCCTACTGTGGGACGGGTCGGGAAGACGAACCATGTCCACGTGCACCAATGACCGTCCAGCAGTCGCCCAGCCACACGAACTCCTTAATATTTCTCTGCCATCGTGGGAATACATTGCATTGCTGTCCTAGATGATTACACACATCATTAAAGACCATATCCCGCATTTGGAATGTTCAGAGGACCATTATAAAATGTTGTGGCTTCGGTGTAATTATTGTCTTTTACTTAAAGTGTCGTTTCCGTTCACTATGTTGCCTTTAAGGCGCTGCAGTCACGGACTGTGCGGCTGATCCTGGAGGAGGTTCGGGTCCTCCCTCGGGCATGGGTGTGTGTGTTTGTCCTTAGGATAATTTAGGTTAAGTAGTGTGTAAGCTTAGGGTCTGATGACCTTAGCAGTTAGGTCTCATAAGATTTCACACACATTTGAATATTGTTGATGTAATTGTTCATATGTACGCAGCATACACTAACCTCTGAACTGTCTCTCTCTGTTTAACTTAAGGACGTCTTGATTCCCATATATACGAAAGTTATGACAGTTCAACTGCCTCATCACAGAAACGAATATTTTCCAAAAAGTTAGCCGGCCGTTGTGACCGAGTGATTCTAGGCGCTTCAGTCCGGAACCGCACTGGTGCTGCGATCGCAGGTTCGAATCCTGCCTCGGGAATGGATGTGTGTGATGTCCTTAGGTGAGTTAGGTTTAAGTAGTTCTAAGTCTAGGGGACTGATGACCGCAGATGTTAAGTCCCATAGTGCTGAGAGCCATTTAAACCATTTGAACCAAAAAGTCATTGTTTGCGTCATTATTGGGTAACATAACCACGCTAAACGTTACGAGTTGAGATTAGTCTGTTGGTTTTGGTGCCTGTAGCAGCTTCACCTTTTACTAATAAAGATG
Organism: Schistocerca gregaria; assembly: GCF_023897955.1. NCBI lineage: Eukaryota > Metazoa > Arthropoda > Insecta > Orthoptera > Acrididae > Schistocerca > Schistocerca gregaria. Next base: position 338,442,897 of record NC_064926.1, on the reverse strand, counting down.
TAACCTCTTACCCAAGATTAAGTACACAGTTGCTTGTAGCGTTTTTAACTCTTCCTCAGCCGTAAGCACAGACTTTTTTTGACTCCTTACAACCGCCTGCCAGGTCGGCGTCTAAAACGGGTGGCCGACACACTGTTTATGAATAACATACTCTGATTCAAAACTGACGTTTGCCAAACCCTAATGGTTTTTTGGAACGATGGTTTTCTTTCGCAATGAGTGCGAAGTTCCGTTACTGTTGGATTCTGAACTCCATCACTATGAACCAGGCTACACGCTAATCTTTCTACTGTGTCGACAACATCCTTCCTCGAATACAGAATTTATGTTATCACCCTTTACACCCATTTGTTACTATCTAGCAGTGTTTTAAGGTTATCGAAGTATAAAGCTCTGAAGATACTTTATGGATCCATCTTCTTCTTTTCCCTAAGTATATCTTGCGAAAAGATCGTGAAGGTAAAATTAAAATGTTTCGAACTGACACGGTGGCTTACGAACAATCGCTTTTCTCGTACCGCTTTCAGAAATGGAACAGGAACAAGAAAATCATTGTGGTACACAAAGTAACCTCCACCACATATCACGAAGTGGAGTGTGAAGTATAGATGCAGGTGAAGATTAAATGTTCTCTGAACAAATGAAGCAATGTGAAACAACCATCACGAGCCTAGCAGATGAGGCACCAAAATCGTAGTTAGTGAGTCGTACTACTGCAATACAGCGAGCGCCCATATTGCCAGCTAAATAAAAGGTTCTAACTACCGAAGGCACTAATTACTGATCGGCATAGTTAACAAATGAAAGATTTTGATAGAGAACAATGTATTTACCTTAATAATATTCAAAAGTCATTATAATCCGTTACCATGATCAAACGAATCATTAATATCTAACTTAAAATTAAGTCGGCATCCACAGAAAAAAGAAGGTCCGTCCAGCAAGGCTTGAGCAGCGACAGACTTGACTGGTATACGATTCTTCTTGTCTCCAGATGTTTTAGCAAACTAAATGTTCGCGATGGTTTTGTAGACTATCTGTTTAGTACGGCGACGCCACGTAGCGCGCTATATGAAAATCACTGACTGTGCTGTGTGAAGTCTGTGGCTTGTTTGTATTGTTGGAATATTTGCTATTGTAGTGTTAGGCAGTTGGCGGTGAGCCGCCAGCAGTGGTGGATGTGGGGAGAGAGATGGCAGAATTTTGAGAGCGGACTTGTGTCCACCAGAAAGAGTAAATTTGTAATACGTTCATGATATCCAGTATTACAAATTTACTCTTTCTGGTGGACACACGTCCAGATCGTCCGCTATCATGAACTGATATATATATATATATATATATATATATATATATATATATATATATATATATATATATATATAAAAAATCAGTTCATGATATCCAGTATTACAAATTTACTCTTTCTTGATGGACTCACGTCCAGATCGTCTACTCTCAAAATTCTGCCATCTCTCTCCCCCCATCTACCACTGCTGGCGGCTCACCTCCAACTGCCTATAACTACAATAGCAAATATTCCAACAATACAAACCAGCCACAGACTTCACACAGCACAGTCAGTAATTTTCATATGGCGCGCTGAGTGGCGTTACCAACATAAAAATCTGAAGAGCCTACTTACAAGGTGTGCAAGCTCAGAATGAGGAAGAATGGTACTAAGGAACCAGGGAGAACAGGCAAAAGCTAAATCAGGATAGAAGGTTGAAGACTTTAATGGCCATGATCCAAAATCTCTTTATGTGAGAGAAACAAGTTCGAAGGAAACTACCACAGGTTTGTGCTGTATAAACGATGTCACCATTCACTCTCCAGTATTAAGGAATCTACATGTTTCTGTTTGGTTGCGATAACGTGATGCTTTGGTCCTGTGGTATCGTCCTAAGTTCGCAGTGTCAAAAGAAAGCTGGCACCTCGTACCAATACTACAGAAGTTTACGAAGTCTCGCAGCATTCCGCAATGGTGACGGCCTTCATCATGGTGCAACGATCAACTGTGAACTGTACTGAGCTGCCGTCAGGAAATTGCACAAACGACTTTGCCGTGTTCGTCGCCACAAAAATGCTGATAGGAGTGTTCTCCCTTATCCACGGTACAGAGAATCGCGTATATTCATAGGAGCTAGCAGAATGTCTACGGACTCCTCGCAGTGCAAAAAAAAGCACGGTGAGTCGTTGACCGGGCGTCTGTCATCGTCACAACGAAGTCGCGAAACCTGTCCGATTTCTCGCGTGCCGGCCGGCCACACTCAGCCGTGACTCCTGCATGTATTACAGCGTGACACTCGAGATGATTACGGCGACGGTCTTCTGGTTCTCTGAAGGGGTCATTGTGTTTGATGCCCTTCATCATTGTACAACGATCAACTGTGAACTGTATTGCGCTGCCGGCAGAAAACTGGAGAGACGACTTTACGGTGTTCGTCGCCACAAAAATGCTAATCCACTTCTCCTTCTCCACGACAACGCAAGCCGATACACAAGACTGTGCAATCTTGAGGAGCTTACAAAACTCGATTGGACTGGCCTCCCTTATCCACTATACAACCCGGAGCTCGCACCTTCCAACTTATAAGTGTTTTTCCCAATGAAGGACGCACTCGATGGGCTGCAGTCCGTGGGTAATGGGGAAGTTATTAATGTAGCAAAGCATTGGATCCGAGGCCGACCAGTACAGTGCTAATATGTGGGCATACAGGTCCTCTCAGTATGGTGACAGAGGGCTGTCCCACTGAACGAAGACTACGTTGAAAAATAAGGTTTATGTTGAATAATGTGATGTATTTGAATCCTAAATAAAGCTGACCTGCTTTCGGAAAAAGAACATATGTTGTATCACCTGAGGAACGTCCGTTGTACTTGTTCTATTTTGCTCATCCTTTGCTCTCGGAGCAAGTAAACAACCCACAGTTGCGCTGACGAGTGTTTCTTCTTCCTGAAACGTCTCTGCTTATGCAAGTCGTTCGCAGAGCCTCTTGCAAGATTATGTTTGAAACCACAGTCTCTCATTTAGCATCTCCTGCTAGTGCAGTCCTATCTGGTTCACGTCATCCTTCACTTGGTCTCTCCATCTTGTTGATGGTCTTCCAGTTTCTCTTCGCCTCTTCTCGAAAGTCTTTCCTATTCAATTTTATTAATATGGCCAAAACTTTTAGCCTTTACTTTCCATAGCTTCTTTCAGGGGCTTGACCTACAGGGCGGTTTTCATACTGTCCCATTTCTTATCGTTTCCCTTCTCGTTTTAGGGAGGATCCTTCGTAAAGAGCGCGTCTCTGTTGCTTGTATTATGCTCAGATCTTCTTTGTCCAGTCCAACATTCTTACCGATAGGTCTAAATTGGCAATTGATAATTTGTAAATGATCTTTTGTCTGGAAGGCATTTTGGGGTTTCTAAATAACGGGTGGCGCAAGAAATGTATTACCATTTTGTTTCTGAATATAAACTTTATTGTCAATACAATCTGAAAGGAACATATGCTACAATGGAGATTTGTTCTAACTCAGCACATGCTCAATATGTCCACCATTTCGTTTCCTATCTTCCTTCAAATGAACACTGAAGTTAGTGATTACCGTACAGCACATGTCTTCCGTAATTTCACTGCAAGCTTGAAGAATAAGTCTTCTGAGTTCCATTAAATCACGTGGACGTTACGGGAAAATATTTTCCTTTAGGTATCCCCAAAGAAAAAAAGTCACATGAATTGAGGTATGGACTATTGGGGGGCCAATTTTGTCCGTCATTGAAGCGACCTGGAAACCTGAGTGAAATGATTCGCATGTCGAAATGCAAGTGTAAAAACTCTAACACAGTATTTGCAGTATGTGGCCTTGCTCCAACTTGTATGAACCTCTGCGTGATGAAGGGCAAGGCAGTAGCAAGAAGCTGTGGAATGAAGCTAATGCGAATCATGCTCAAATAACGCTCGGTGTTCACAGTTCCTTCAAAGAAAAAGGGTTCAATAAGTCCGTGACTGGAAATTTCTGCCCACGCTGTAATCCTCGGAGCATGATGCTGTCGTTCATGAAGCACTTGTGCGTTTTCATTGTCCCAAAAGCGTACATTTTGTTTGTTAACCACACCGTCTAAATGAAAATGCGCCTCTTCTGAAAACTAAACCTTGTTGAGAGTTTCTTCCCTATCTTCCGCCCACTGAGCAAACAGTAGTCTCTACTGCTTGCGTTCTTCAGTGAGCTTTTGTGCACAGGTCATCTTGTATGGGTACATATGGAGGTCACCTTTAAGAATGCGTTGAACGGAGCGTCTGGATATTCCCAGTTGCACTGCTGCCTTTCTACACCATTTCCCGGGACTTCTCTATACAGCAACTCGTACCGCTTCAATATTCTCTGGCGAACAAACAGGCTTAGGCAGAGGTCGCTTCGCTTCCAATACTCTTCCTTCCTGTACAAATTTATCGTACAACCTGTGGATGGTCTTCTTGCAAGGGATCCATCGTGTGTTAAACTGTTGTCGAGAACGCCTCTGAGTGACAACAAGACTGTTCGTTTCATGAAAAAGTAACACAATTGCCTATCGTTGGTGTGTCGACAGTCTTCCATTGCCAGCCATTGCTGCTTACTAGTCTCCTAGCGGCAGTATCGTGAATTACACGTCATTTAGTAACTCATTTGTTTTTCCAAGCTCTGCTGGTACTGCTGTAGAGATCCCAGCGGGATATCTGATGTGGGTCGTAAATTGTTAAAGAAACAATTGGTAACTTATTTCGTGCGCCACCCTGTACGTCTGATACACAGTAATAAAATTTTGAAAACTTTTCTTCCTTGGTGCCTTCAAAGCATCTACTCCTTTAATAACTTTTCCATTTGCATGTTGTATCCTTCAATGTATCATTTTTTCCAGCTGATGTTCATTACTTATCATTTTATTGAGCTTTCATCCATGCCTGCTTCTTCACTTACTCTATGTGAAGTATTTAACTGCTCTTCCAGTTTCTGCTCATTTTCTTCCCAAATCATCACATAGTCTGCATATGCTATCTTTTTCATTTCATTTGCTGTAGACCCTTGATGAACTTTCCTTCTGTTACAGCCCACAACTACATTAAGGAGCACTGATAAGAGCGCCATTCCTAGCCGAACACCTCTGTCCGTTATAAGCCATTTTGATTTTTTACCGTCTGTTGTAACACTATTTGGCATTTTTGTACATGTTTCTGATTATCAGATCCATTCTTTTTGGCTATTTCAGTCTGTTCAGACCTTGTTATGACTGTTCCCTTCTAACAGTGTCATAAGTCTTTTTGTATCTATAAATGCAACCACGACGACAATTCCCAAATTCCCATTTGCTTATATTAGACAGACTTATTTGAGATGAAACAAGGTAAAACTACTGTTGTATTAAGATACACCAAGAAAAACAGCTGTCTTTGAGAGACTGTTGCAGTTTCTGTCCCAGGTCTGTTGGCATTTCTCTGTCCAGGATACCGAATCGAGGCTCCCGTTAGCTGCGCGCTCAGAACGCCCGGTCGGCCAGTTGACACAGGGCCTAACAGAGGGCGATCGGTGCTTTGCCGGCGCCTGGAGCTGTCCGCTGCTCTGCCAGGTCAGCTAGGCCACTGTCATCCTTTGTGTCGGCCGCTGGTCCAGAGAGGAGCGCCAGCTAGCAGCTAGCTACCCCGTGCAAACACGGCGGACCGCCGCACTTAATTCCTCTGCAAATACTGAGTGAGCTGTGCAGAACCGCGCCGTGCTGCGTCGGCTGCGCTAGAGGAGCCTTCTGGAACAGCAAGTAGCGGGGCCTTCCGTTGTCTACTGACCAGGTAATTGCACCCTAATCTACTTGCTGGAGGAGGAGGGTGCCTTATTTCTGAAGTATGCTACTCTTTCGAAGAAAAGTTGTTTCTGCTGTTCGTAGGCCTCTTTGAAGTTTTAAGATCTTATGTAAAACACATCAGCAGGTCAAACCTGATCTCTGATAACATGATTTTTGAGATAGTTCAAGGATTCAATTACAAAGGCACCACGGTCTTTATAGAGTACTGTAATAATGCTGATCTTTTCAAGGTTTTTAACAGTGTATATTATGATACTCTCATATTGAACCTTTAGTTTTATGAAAGTGACGGCCTTATGCCCAACTAGTTTGAATCACACTTCTCAAACAGATCGCAAAAGATTGTACAGACATTACCGGAAAGATAGAAGGTTTTAGTGACTGGAAAAAAAAGTAAAATACAAAGGAAGTCTCACGGGGTTCAGTTTTAGGTCCTGTTTTTTATATATGTGAATGACGTTTACTTGACATTAAACCAGCAAAACTGGCACTTTCTGCAGACGTTACTAGTGTCGTAATAAATTCCATCAGAGAGGAAGCACACGAAGTGTTGGTACACAATATCTTATAAGGAATTAGTGAGTGATTCTCGAAAATCGACTCTCACTTAATTCTGAAAAAAAAAGAAAAGACACTGCGTCCACTCTGTACAACAGATAGAGTCATAACATCAGCTGATGTAGCACATCAGCTGGAGTGAGAAAATTGGGTAGTACGCTCTGGATTTCAGGGTGTACATATTGATGAAAACTGGAACTGGAAGAAGCATATTACTAGGCTTCTCAAACAATTAAGTTCAGCTACTTTTGATCTTCGTATAATTGCTAATCTTGGAAACAAATGTATCAGTCTTCTGACATATTCTGCATATTTGTAGTCAATAATATCATACGCAATAATTTTCTGAAATAACTTGTCGTTTAGGAAGAAAATATTGATTGCACAAAAGTGAACAGTAAGAGTATGATGTGTTGTTCACCCACGGACGTCATGCAAGTATCTCTTATACGACATAGTCAATTTAACTGCGTCGTCCCAATACATGTATTCATTAATGAAATTCGTCAATAATAATCCAGCACAATTTGAGAAGAACAGTCATGTGCATATCTACAATACTAAAGGTATAAATTACCTTTGTTATGCTTTGTTGAAGCTGTCTGTGTCTCAGAGAGGAGTTCAATATGCAGCAACAAAAGTTTTTGATCATTTGCCCAGTAACGAAAAACGTCTGACACGTAGCGAAGCAGGTTTTAAATCTAAAAACGTAAATGTATTGCACGAGTAGGCCTAAAAATAATAATGTTTTCATTAATGTTAGCAATAATCAGGTATACATGTCCTATAAACTGGCTCGTTCTACATCATTTAGATAACAGAATTGTTCACATTTGAACAATGGAACATGTAACTAACTAACGTATTTACAATTCACTCAGTAAGAAGTGTGAGTATAAAATAGCGAGACTATCTTTCTTGGGGCATTTGTCCTGCTTCAACGCGGGGTCGACCTTGTTATTACGGATCTGCCATTGTTAGTTGCAGAGAGTGGCCACCTCGAACCCCAGGATGTGAGTAGTGTACCCCAGCTGTCTGCATCTAGTTTAAGCCATGAAATAGTGCCAACGTTTTCAAATGTCTGTGAGTCGTGTAACTGAGGCGGAACGAGGGGACTAGCCCAGAATTCATATAGCGGGATGTGGAAAACCGCCTAAAAACCACATTCAGGCTGGTCAGAATACCGGCCAACGTCGTTAATCCGCCCAGGGCCGGCGCGGCTACCCGAGTCCAGGAAGCAGCGCATTAGCGCTCCCAGCTACCATGGAGGGTAGAAATGTCGAGACTATTCACGTAAGATATTTGTATTTCATAACCATACATATTTAGGGAATGTCCCCCTCAATATACTGCCCATCTCTGTCCCAACAACGCTGCATGGGAGTTTTATCACTGATGGAAACATTCATGGAAGTCTTCCTATGTGAGCTCCTTGACGACGCGTGCCTCTTTTTGTTTCACTGCTTCAACAGACTGAAATCTTACTAATTTTAATGGAGATTGGACTTGGGAAAAGGTAAGCAGTGCATGGCTTGGTGCTTGTTTTATGGATTATAAGTGAAAAAGCTAAGATTAGTCTCAAGGTTTCACTCTTTCCAGTAAATCTGGATCATTTTCAGTTGCATTCCAAGTGTCAGTATAAGCATTTCCACGAGGTTCGTTTTGTTCGATCGTGAGAGTTTTTGGCGCCAATCCCGCAGATGATGTTCTCATGTTAAAATGGTTATGTAGAACGGGCCTTGTGCGTTATTTGTCGATTCCTACAGTTTCAGCGATCGATCGAATACTCAGCCGTCGATCAGATCGAGTCAGATTACTTCCTTTTTCTATATTTGTATCCGTTTTTTATGTTGAAGGGTGTCCCAGCGGGTGTGAGTCATCTTCAGCGTCTTGTCGGCCATCTTGGGAACGCTTGAAGCGCTCACAAGCTCGGGTAAGTGTTAAACAGACTTCGCCATACATTTCTCTGGTTTCAGTAGTAGTTTTTCCAAGTTCCATGTGAAACTTCACTGCAATTTATTGCTCCCTCCCTACCTCCCTCCCTTCGTCCCTCCCTCCTTCTCTCTCTCTCTCTCTCTCTCTCTCTCTCTCTCTGTCTCTCTCTCTCTCTCTCTCTCCATTTTTACCATCTACAGCTCCCTCTAATACCATACAAGTTATTACCTAGTCTCTTAACCGATATTCTGTTACCCTCTCCCTTCTTCTTGCCAATGTTTTCCATATACTGCTTTCCTCGCCGATTCTTCGGAGAACCTTCTCATTCCTAACCTTATTTCTTCACCTTATTTTCATCATTCTTCTGTAGCACCGCATCTCAATTGATTCGATTCGCCTTATGTTCCCTTTTACCACAGTCCGTGTCTCAAAGTCATACAATAGTGTGTTACGGTTATATATTCTCGCATTCTCAGAAATTGCTTCCTCAAACTAAGACCTATGTTTGATACGAGTAGACCTCTTTTGGGCAGGAATGCCATTTTTTGCTAGTGCCAGTCTGCTTTCCATGTCTTCCTTGCTCCGTTCGTTAGAGGTTGTTTTCTGCCTAGATAACAGAGTTACAAAAATGTTTAAATGTGTGTGAAATCTAATGGGACTTAACTGCTAAGGTCATCAGTCCCCAAGTTTACACACTACTTAACCTAAATTATCCTAAGAACAAATACACACACCCATGCCCGAGGGAGGACTCGAAACTCCGGAGGGGGGGCTGCTCGAACAGTGACAGTACGTCCGAAACCGTACGGCTACCTCGTGCGGCGCCACGCTGAAATGCGCGTCGATCTGGGCGGGGTATTCGGTGAATGTGTACATGAAGTGCCAAATTTGCATCATTAAAGCTGTCCGAACGAACGCACACTGAGGCGACAAAAGTCTTAAGATAGCGAATACACATATGTACAACGTATAAAACAGCAGCGCACTGTGGGAGCTATCATTTGTGCTAAGGTGATTGATATAAAAAGGTTTCCGAAGTGACTATGGTCTCACGCGGGGAACTGACAGCCTTTGAAAGCAGAATGGTAGTTGGTTGTAGACGCATGATATAGCCACGCGGGATTAGCCGAGCGATCTCAGGCGCTGCAGTCATGGAATGTGCGGATGGTCCCAGCGGAAGTTCGACTCGTCCCTCGGGTATGGGTGTGTGTGTGTGTTTGGCCTTAGGATAATTTAGGTTAAGTAGTGTGTAAGCTTAGGGACTGATGAGCTTAGCAGTAAAGTCCCATAAGATTTCACACACATTTGAACATAGACGCATGATACATTCCATTTGGAAAATCGTTATGGAATTCAATATTCCGAGATCCAGAGTGTCAAGAGCGTGCCGAGAGTACCAAATTTCAGAAATTAAATCTCACCACGTACAACAAGTGGCTGACAGAATTCACTTAACGATCGAGAGCAGCACTGTTCCCGTAGAGTAGTGAGATCTAACAGCCAAGCAACATTGCGTGAAGTAACCGCAGAAATAAAATTGAGACGGTGCGGCAAAATTCGAAGTTGATGGCCTACGGCAGCAGGCGGCCGATGCCAGTGCCTTGGCCAACAGTATGACATCGCCTGCAGCACATCTACTGGGTTCGTGACCATATCCATTGGACCCAAGACGACTGGAAATCTGTGGCGTGGTCAGAAGAGTCACGATGTCAGTTGCTAAGAGCTGATGGTAGGAGCCAATTATTGAACAGACCCCACGAAGCCATGGATCCAAGTTGCCAACAAGTCACTGTGGAAGCTGATGGTGGCTCTATAACGGTGTGGGTTTGGTTTGCAGGGGATGAACTGGACCCTCTGGTCAAACTGAACCGATCATTAACTGGAAATGGTTATGTTCCATTTCTTGGGGACTATTTGCAGTCATTCATGACTTGGTGTTTCCAGTTTTAATAAATGACAATGTACCAATGTCACCGGGCCACAGCTATTCTTGATTGGTTTGAAGAACACGCTGGACACTGCGAGCAAATGATTTAGCCACCGAGGTCACTCGAAATGAATCCCATATAACGATTATGGGACATAATGGAGAGATCGGTTTGTGCCCAAAATTCTGCACTGGGAATACTTTCGCAGTTATGGACGGCTGCAGGGACAACATGGCTCAATGTTCCTGCAGGGGACTTTCAACGACTTGTCGAGTCTTCGCCACGTCAGGTTGCTGAACTGTGTAGGGCAGGTCCGGCAGGATATTAAGAGGAACCCCATGACTTTTCTCAGTGACTCACTATACATCAGTGTTACTGGGCAGCTAAAACAACAGTAAAAACAAATTCGAAAAGACGCGAGGAGGACCGAATGCAGCATTGAAGAAGAAGCATAATGCAGGCATTACTGTGGTCTGCAGCAAGTGAGCGAATTTAACAAGACTCAGTGCATGTCGCCGTAGTTTTTACTGCTGCGCTCGCATTTTCAAAACGATACAGATGTGAAGAAATTATTACAATGATTTCTGAAATTTAGTGCATTGTGTTCGAATTTTCCCTTTATGAAGTATACGATATAAAAACTGAGACAACGAAGTTAGGCGGGAACTATTTAAAACAATTAAAATTACGTCCAAACAGGTGTCAGTGACTAAATGTAGGAGCAAGGCAACAGCACCTCCCACTTCCCAGCTCTGAGCACGCAGTGAGCACTTAAAGATGCCTAGAAAATGGTGCCTCGTGCCAAGTGCATGATCCTGCTGAGGTTTTCCGCCTGATTTTATTCGGGCCACATGAAGTAACTGTCACTCATTTCCTTCTTCATGGCAATTGTTGACCGCCCGGACCGAGTTCCCTATGATTTTCATTTCTTCGCTCACGTGGACCGCTTGCTTTAAGGACAGCATTACGGCACAGACATCGGGAAGCAGACCAGCGTACGGAACTGGAGGAAATCAATGCCGGCTGCCGTCTATGACGAGGGTACCTACTGGAAAATAGGTACTACGACGATAGGAAGAAGTTCTATGTCGGAGCGGCGACTATGTAGAGAAGTAGCTGGAAGGTTCAGCTAACTGTTGCATGTAATTTCTTCATTATTTTCCCTGTGATTTCCATGCTGCCACCGATCGGAGGCTGAAAAAAAAGAAGAAAATAGCCCTCATATAACATCATAACAAGAAGAGAAGCTTTCGAAATGTGGTGCTACAGAAGAATGCTGAAGATTAGATAGGTAGATCACATAACTAATGAGGAGGTATTGAACAGAATTGGGGAGAAGAGGAGTTTCTGGCACAACTTGATTAGAAGAAGGGATCGGTTGGTCGGACATCTTTTGAGGCATCAAGGGATCACCAGTTTAGTACTGGAGGGCAGGGTGGAGGGTAAAAATCGCAGAGGGAGACCAAGAGATGAATACACTAAGCAGATTCAGAAGGATGTAGGCAGCAGTAGGTACTGGGAGATGAAGAAGCTTGCACAGGATGGAGTAGCATGGAGAGCTGCATCAAACCAGTCTCAGGACTGAAGACCACAACAACAACAATAACATCACATTCTTATATTACGATAGAACTTCACTGTCAAGATCTCGTTTTCTCATATGATATGTTTCGTGCCTGTATCTCATCAAAAGGAGTTAGCAGATCATTAAGAGAGCTATTTGTTATTTCTTGGTTGGTTGGTTGATTCGGGGGAGGGGAAAAAACAGCTAGGGCACCAGTTCCATCGGGTTAGGGAAGGGTGGGTAAGGAAGACGGCCGGCGCTTTCAAAGGAACCATCCAGCCATTTGCATGAAGCGATTTAGACAAATCACGGAAAATCTAAATCAGAATGCCGGACACGGGTTTGAACCGTCGTCGTCACGAATGCAAGTCCAGTGTGCTAACCATTGCATCACCTCGCTCGGTGTTCTTTCTTGGAAAAGTGAGAAAGTGTTCTGGGTTTATGTCGGGTGAATATTATTGTATTTTGATGGTTGTGCAACTTGAGGCCACGCGCCAGTAACAAACCTGCATCCTTTTCTTAAGATATCTTGCCTGATTGGTCCTAGGTGGAACGTGTCTGAGTAAATACAGATATTAAAGAAATATTATTTTGTCGAGAACCATAAAACTTTTTTAATAATGTTTGGAGAAGTCTGCTCATTGTGCACTTGGTGAGAACTCGCGTTTGCCGAAAGCAAGTTAAAACGTCGCTAACTGCTGGGAGAACACGATTTAGACATCTTCTTGCGGTGTGTGAACTATTAATATGTTAATGGTTCTATTGGAGATATGTCGATATTTCAATTATTCGTAACAGCTAACCTTTCTCATCCAGTTTGTACCAATGAAATGCAAGTTCCTACGTTGAAAGAAGCAAAGACGCGGGAAGTATGTTAAGTAGATCGGTTAGTTTGACACTTCTTACTTGCCTTTCTGGCTGGCCTGGGGAGGGAAGATTAATTAAACCAGAAGCGGCGGAGTTCGCTCTTGTCTCAGAGGACGTTCGACACGCCCTTAATGAGTTCCGCTATCAGCGAAAGCCCTCGAGAATAGTTCGCCGAACATTACCTTACCGTTCATAATTCTGGTGTTCGTTAAAAAAGGAAATTAGACAAGGGCATAGTTCCCCATCTATTCATTTCATTTATTTTAGAATCTACGTTTACGTCGGTCCGTTTAGCCGTGCTCTGTAATCCAAGTTGAAAAACAAAGACAGTTCGTGCCTAGATTAAATGAGAGGTTATCTTTTTAAAGATAAAATCCTATATCTTCTTTCTGCGTGATATCAAATGGTAGCTACTAATGGTTGGGTACTGTAGTGATGTCTGCGTCGGAAAATATGTACAGAAAACTACTTTTGTAGCAGGAAACGACGACGCGTTTTGGAGCATAACTACATCAAAATATGGCAGTCAAATGAAAACAATACATATGGGTAAAAGTAAGTAAACTGATTATTATTTCAACAGCAATCGCAGAAACTCTTAGCACATTTATCCCACAGTGAGACAAGGCTTTCATGGAAAAATAGTTTGCGGTTGCCTGCGGAGCAATGATTGCCCCCCGGCGTGCACCTCTTCGTCCGTACCAAATCTACGGGCACTAATTTCTTCTCTACTCCAAAAATGTGGAAATAGAATATGCAAGAGCTTCGCTGCGAAACGTCTGCAGCATAGTCGAAACAATCTCTGAAACATGTGGACCGCCGCTATCCTGCAACAGAATGATCTCGACCGTCAACACTCCTGGGCGTTTAAACTTTAACGCGCGCTTAGATCTTTGCAAAGCGTCCACCACGTGGCGCTGTGCGTTAATTGTGGTGCCGTGACCCAGAAACTCAATGAGCAACGGGACCTTGCGGTCAAAGAAAAGAGTCATCAAGTTTTTCCAGATTTAGCGTATTCAGCTTTGGATTTCTTTGGTGGGGATGAAGCCAAAATGATGAGCTCAAAATGATGACACCATGTTTCATCTCCTGTGGCTATAAAGGGCATAAAACGAAATTCATTGTCGTGATACCTTCCAGGTGCCACAGTGATGTCGAGATTCTGCTCCTACGTCAGGCTGTGGGGAATCCATTATGCTTAGGCCAGTACTACACTATCAAACTTCTTTGTCACATATCTTTGTCAAAGTAATTTGATGGTGTAATAGGGAACTTTGTCAAATCTCGTCGGTGGTCAAATAAATTTGATCAAATCTAGGACTTCGCTATGGAGTTGATCAAAGAAGTCGCTTGTACTCTGTTCACTGCAATGTGACATGTTACCATGTGGTGCACTAGCATCGCTGCCGCGTTCTGTCATCGGTAGTGTTTTTATGAATATTACTGGTAAATACAGTTGGTGTGTACCAACAACTACAAAACTAATACAATGTGAGGCAACCTGAATGCAAAAATAGAATAAGAAGATTGGAGACCTGACGTGACCAAACCTAACCTAACCTAACCTCTCTCCTGTAGCAAGGAAACAGAGTGTTACAGTGAGCCTCTCTTCTGCAGATATAGCAGTTCTTAAGTGAGCTGTCTTCTGCAAGTTGGTTTTCAGATCACGGAGAACACCTCGGCAACATCTCCTGGTAACTCTTAAGAGATTAGACTACTCTTTCGTCAGCGTTTCTAAATTCCACAGAAACAGTAACGCCATGTTTATTATATCTAAATATTGAAAGTAGCTGACTCCTTTACGAACATTTCATTTTTGTGTGACGTTTGATTTATAAAATTGAGATAAAGTACGTTCTTTTTGTTGTATTCTTATTAACAAGTCTTATCTGCTGCAACATCTGCATGTTTGTGAAAGGCGCGCCTAAGCATTTCGGTGAATAAGTAACAACGTCTTTCCCTATTTGCTACCTTTTATCCCGTCTAGTACTGGGTCTGGTGTTTCAGGGTTTGGAAAGTTACCTTTTAGTATTTAGCTGCAGCCGTTTCCGACGCCACAGTCCTCAAGGTAACCTAAAGGAGTGAAGTCGTGACCGTTACCTGTATGTTGTCGTAGTTTAACGTCATGTGTGTCGTATACTCTGAGGTGTATTTTGGGGCCGGCCCAGCATTTGCCTAAATGGGCATGGAAAATCGCCTAAAAACCACAGTGAGACTGGTCGGTGCACCAGCCCGCGGTCGTGAATCTGCCGCGAGGATTCGATCTGGACCTCGATCACCTCAAAGTCTCAGAAGCTACGTACAGGGTGGCGCACGAAATGTGTTACCATTTGTTTCTTTCACAATTTACGACGCACATTAGATATCCCGCTGGGATCTCTACAGCAGTGCCCACATCTCGTAGTCGTGCGGTAGGGTTCTCGCTTCCCACGCCCGGGTTCCCGGGTTCGATTCCCGGCGGGGTCAGGGAATTTCTCTGCCTCGTGATGGCTGGGTGTTGTGTGATGTCCTTAGGTTAGTTAGGTTTAAGTAGTTCTAAGTTCTCGGGGACTTATGACCATCGATGTTAAGTCCCATAGTGCTCAGAGCCATTTTAACAATCTACAGCAGTACCAGCAGTGTGTGGAAAAACAAATGAGTTACGAAATGACGTGTAATTCACGATACTGCCGCTAGGAGACTAGTAAGTAGCAATGGCTGACAATGGAAGACTGACGACACACCAACGATAGGCAATTGTGTTACTTTTTCATGAAACGAAAAACCTTGTTGTGACTCAGAGGCGTTTTCGACAACAGTTTAACACACAATGGGTCCCTTGCAGGAAAGACGATCCACAGGTTGCACGATAAATTTGTACAGGAGTGAACAGTATTTGAAGCGACTCGACCTCGGCCTAAGCCTGTTTGTTCGCCGGAGAATACTAAAGCTGTACGAGTTGCTGTACACAGAAGTCCTGGGAAATTGTGTAGAAAGGCAGCAGTGCAACTGGGAATATCCAGACGCTCCGTTCAACGCATTCTTTAAAGTGACCTCCATATGTACCCATGCAAGATGACCTGTCCACAGAAGCTCATGAAGAATACAAGCAGTAGAGACTACTGTTTGCTCTGTGGGTGGAGGGTAGGGAGAAACTTGTAAGTAGGCTGTTTAGGTTTTCTTATTGGTAACGTCACATAGCGCTCTGTATGAAAAATCACTAGCTGTGCTGAGCGCAGTCTGTGGCTAGTTTGCATTGTTGTCTGCCATTGTAGTGTCGGGCAGCGGCAGCTGGATGCTAACAGCGTGTAGCGTTGCGCAGTTGGAGGTGAGCCGCCAGCAGTGGTGGACGTGGGGAGACAGATGGCGTAGTTTTGAAATTTGTAAGAATTGATGTAATGAACTGATATACACTCCTGGAAATTGAAACAAGAACACCGTGAATTCATTGTCCCAGGAAGGGGAAACTTTATTGACACATTCCTGGGGTCAGATACATCACATGATCACACTGACAGAACCACAGGCACATAGACACAGGCAACAGAGCATGCACAGTGTCGGCACTAGTACAGTGTATATCCACCTTTCGCACCAATGCAGGCTGCTATTCTCCCATGGAGACGATCGTAGAGATGCTGGATGTAGTCCGGTGGAACGGCTTGCAATGTCATTTCCACTTGGCGCCTCAGTTGGACCAGCGTTCATGCTGGACGTGCAGACCGCGTGAGACGACGCTTCATCCAGTCCCAAACATGCTTAATGGGGGACAGATCCGGAGATCTTGCTGGCCAGGGTAGTTGACTTACACCTTCTAGAGCACGTTGGCTCTCACGGGATACATGCGGACGTGCATTGTCCTGTTGGAACAGCAAGTTCCCTTGCCGGTGTAGGAATGGTAGAACGATGGGTTCGATGACGGTTTGGATGTACCGTGCACTATTCAGTGTCCCCTCGACGATCACCAGAGGTGTACGACCAGTGTAGGAGATCGCTCCCCACACCATGATGCCGGGTGTTGGCCCTGTGTGCCTCGGTCGTATGCAGTCCTGATTGTGGCGCTCACCTGCACGGCGCCAAACACGCATACGACCATCATTGGCACCAAGGCAGAAGCGAATCTCATCGCTGAAGACGACACGTCTCCATTCGTCCCTCCATTCACGCCTGTCGCGACACCACTGGAGGCGGGCTGCATGATGTTGGGGCGTGAGCGGAAGACGGCCTAACGGTGTGCGGGACCGTAGCCCAGCTTCATGGAGACGGTTGCGAATGGTCCTCGCCGATACCCCAGAAGCAACAGTGTCCCTAATTTGCTGGGAAGTGGCGGTGCGGTCCCCTACGGCACTGCGTAGGATCCTACGGTCTTGGCGTGCATCCGTGCGTCGCTGCGGTCCGGTCCCAGGTCGACGGGCACGTGCACCTTCCGCCGACCACTGGCGACAACATCGATGTACTGTGCAGACCTCACGCCCCACGTGTTGAGCAATTCGGCGGTACGTCCACCCGGCCTCCCGCATGCCCGCTATACGCCCTCGCTCAAAGTCCGTCAACTGCACATACGGTTCACGTCCACGCTGTCGCGGCATGCTACCAGTGTTAAAGACTGCGATGGAGCTCCGTATGCCACGGCAAACTGGCTGACACTGACGGCGGCGGTGGACAAATGCTGCGCAGCTAGCGCCATTCGACGGCCAACACCGCGGTTCCTGGTGTGTCCGCTGTGCCGTGCGTGTGATGATTGCTTGTACAGCCCTCTCGCAGTGTCCGGAGCAAGTATGGTGGGTCTGACACACCGGTGTCAATGTGTTCTTTTTTTCCATTTCCAGGAGTGTATATATTATGACTATTAAGGTAAATACATTGTTTGTTCTCTATTAAAATCTTTCATTTGCTAACTGTTCCTATCAGTAGTTAGTGCCTTCCGTAGTTTGAATCTTTTATTTAGCTGGCAGTAGTGGTGCTCGCTGCATTACAGTAGTTCGAGTAACGAAGATTTTTGGTGAGGTAAGTGATTTGTGAAAGGTATAGGTTAATGTCAGTCAGGGCCACTCTTTTGTAGGGATTATTGAAAGTCAGATTGCGTTACGCTAAAAATATTGTGTGTCAGTTTAAGCACAGTCGTGTATAAATTGTTCTAAGGGGACGTTTCAAACTCTCAACAACGTTTGGTTTTCAGACGAGGCGCATTTTCATTTAGACGGTATAGTTAACAAACAAAATGTACGCTTTTAGGACACTGAAAACCCACAAGTGCTTCATGAAAGACAACATTATGCTCCGAGGATTAAAGCGTGGGCAGCAATTTCCAGTCACGGACTTATTGGACCCTTTTTCTTTGAAGTATCTGTGAAAAGCGCGCGTTATTTGAGCATGCTTCGCAATATCTTCATTCCACAGCTTCTTGCTACTGCCTTGCCCTTCATCACGCAGTGGTTCATGCAAGATGGAGCAAGGCCACATACTACAAACATTGCGTTGGAGTTTTTACACTAGCATTTCGACATACGGATCATTTCACTCAGGTTTCCAGGTCGCCTCAATGACCGACAAAATTGGCCCCCCAATAGTCCAGACGTCAATCCATATGACTTTTTTCTTTGGGGATACCTAAAGGAAAATATTTTCCCGTAACGTCCATGTGATTTAATAGAGCTCAGAAGACTTATTCTTCAAGCTTGCAGTGAAGTTACGGAAGACATGTGCAGTAGGGTAATCACTAACTTCAGTGTTCATTTGAAGGAAGTTAGGAAACGAAATGGTGGACATATTGAGCATGTGCTGAGTTAGAACAAATCTCCATGGACGGCTCTTCATTGTAGTATATGTTTCTTTCACACCGTATTGACAATAAAGTTTATATTCAGAAACAAAATGGTAACACATTTCGTGCGTCACCCTGTTCTCTGAACAATACACTGTACGAACAGGTCAAGTGCCTGAAAAATGTGTACTTTGTGTCCATCATGAGGTGTGTTACGTGTTACTGTGTACAGTTCATGACGCGTAGTCTATTATGGAACATTACTCGTCACACTAGTTGGCAGACATTCATTTAATAAACGGTGCTGCTGGCTTTGGTGCACTTAAAGAAGAAGGAATGTATAAAGAACGCTTCCCCAACAGGTGACATTCTAATTGGAAGAAGTTTATCTCCACGAAAACAAACTTACGAGACATGTAGTCGTTCACGCTACAGAGAGCCGGCCAAGGTTCCCGCCAAAGACATTTCCAGACACCAGACTTTAAGGATGTGGTGTTGGATCGTATGGCTGACCACCCAGCAATAAGCATCCTTCCCAATACTCACACACCGTATGGAGAATACTAGCGGAATAAGTATTAACACCCCTATCATAAAGAACATGTGCAAGCACTGGGACCAAAGCTTTTGAGCCCCGCGTTCACCTCTGTCAATGGACTATCCACCGCAGAGCTGTAGAGCCGTACATTGTACAGTTTGTACTGTTCACGGATGAGGCCTCATGTACCCGTGATGGTGTTTTAAATAACGGCGGCAGCCATATCTGGAGTGAGGTTAATGCCGAGGTACCCACATTGATGCCGACCAGCAACAAATCTCTGTCAATGTGTGGAAGGGCAATGCCCAAGATCACCTAATAGGGTCTTATTTGCTGCCTCCCTGTTTGACTGGTCACATTATCTAGTGTTCAAATGGTTCAAATGGCTCTGAGCACTATGGGACATAACATCTGTGGTCATCAGTCCCCTAGAACTTAGAACTACTTAAACCTAACTAACCTAAGGACATCACACACATCCATGCCCCAGGCAGGATTCGAACCTGCGACCGTAGCAGTCGCGCGGTTCCGGACTGAGCGCCTTAAACGCGAGACCACCGCGGCCGGCTATCTAGTGTTCCTTCGAGGTGTGCCGCCACAGTTGTTGTTGTCCACGACAGGTTGTGGTTTCAACACGACGGTGCACCTGCCCAGTTCGATGTTAATATCTGCTAACACCTGAACAACACCTACCCAGATGATTATGATGAATAAAATAATTCTTTTGGGCGTTGAACTGCGTCATTGTGTAAAATACTTTAATTATAAACTTAATATCAACGTTTCTGTTGTACTGCAACTGCCTTCCTCAGGGCAAGACATGTATCCTCATCGCCGGATTGGAGAGAAAGATCCTGCCCCACGGCTAGTGCGATAGCCAAATCTCATACACTGGGCTTTCTCCTATGGAGTTATGTCAAGACGTTGTTGTATGAAACCCCCGTGGAAAAGTACAAAACCTTTTTGCGGAGCCTATCTGCCTGTCTCCTTGTACAATAGACACAAGGGATATCTGAGTGTGGCACAGCTTCACGCACCGTTGCCGTCTATTCATTAAGACTTGCGGTCGTCACTTTGAACAATTACTATGGGCTACATGGTTGTTGTGCAGTGTACGCTGGGTATGTCCATAGCACAGTAAGTATGCATTTCCGACCATTGGTTCACCATCACAATATAACTGGTTGTGGACCCACTATCACTCGTTTCAGTTCGACCAATAAGTTTTGAGGCACCCTGTATAATAAAAATAACTGGTATGCATAAAGAAAACATAACCTCTGCATTATGAAATTAGTACTTTATAATTCCTGGCGTTATTTATGATAGTAAGATACAGAGGGAAAGTCTGTTCCAAATACTTGCTGCCCAGACTGACTGGCAAACAAAACGTAAAACAGAGAGGAAAATATAGTTGTCACGTAGACGTATGTTGGCAGTGTACCTTTTCTGGAAACTTACCATCATTCGTGGCGAAACCCAGAACACAACAGCACAGAACACAACAAGCGTTGTCGCAGGCTCACACCATCAGTGAGTCTCAGATCTACAGGGACGAAACTATAGAGATAGCGGGATATTCTAAACACTTTTAGATATGGAACTAAAGTTCGGAAATAATTATTTAATATTTTAGAATAAAAATTTACATTGTATAGTAACAGCTGAAGCTCATGGCAACAATTCAACCTGAATGCAGCTGAACAGTAGGTCAAAATCCATTTGGACCCCGCGCGACTGCTAAAGTCGCAGGTTCGAATCCCGCCTCGGGCATGGATGTGTGTGATGTCCTTAGGTTAGTTAGATTTAAGTAGTCCTAAGTTCTAGGGGACTGATGACCTCAGATGTTAAGTCTCATAGTGCTCAGTACCATTTGAATCATTTGGACCTACTGCATATCCGTAATAGTGAGATACTTACTGCTCTGTTCTCCATTCTTCGAAGAGTGCATTTCACAACAAGTGTTTATTGAAGAATCTATCACAACACCATCCTCTCACACAATACTTTGTCGATAATCTTGGACGTCCCTTTGTGGCTTCATCCATACAGTTTTTCGTATTTTTTTACCCACGGTAGGAACTATACCCTGTTGGGATGATAGCTGTGAGTAACTTCCCTGTACATTTGTTAGACTTTCTCGGAAGCTGCAAACCACTCTATCTTCGACAATCACCCATGAACTGTAAATGCTAAAAAACTCCACCGTGAACCCATCACATACGATTTTGTGTAGGTTTTCATAATAGCACAACCAACATAGTTGCAAAAGCAATTTTCTGTTTCTTGTGAAACACGAGCATTTTGCAAATATACGTATCACGTGCATTTCTACGCTGTCTCAAATATTCGTTTCCGATCTTTGGTTTCTTTTTCAAAGTGGTTTAGTAGTGTGCTTGGGTCAGCCTGTATCTGCATCATATTTTGACTAACATAAGGCCCTTACTTCCTTAGAGGCATTTATAATCAATAAAAAAGCGTATTTTTGCAAATGGAAATCAAATTAAAGATGAGTAAGCAGTTTTGGTTCTATTTTTCGTCTCTTTGTCTTATGGTAGCATTCGAAATAGTCTCCGGAAGTGCGTTTTGTAAACCACTTTTCAATATTTTAGCAATTCTGCCAAAACATTATCCTGTACGTCATTTCGTTATATTCGCATCTGTATTTTAATTACTGTCTTATTGTGTGTGTTCAATTAATCGTTTCTCTCACACGACTTAATAAATCCCAAAGAAAACTAGGAAAGGTAAAATGCAAAAGAACTTAGCGGCTATGTTTCCATCAAGTAACATCTCTACGTATAAGAAAAGCGAACGTCTCTAAACATCTCCTCCCTCTCTATCTTTTCTGATTAAACTGTACTCTCTATCTTTTGTGTAAACTGTACTGATTAAACTGAACTTGTTAAATACAAATAGTGAGACACGGAAGGAAAAGAAGTGGAAAGTTAATAGTCGACTGTTACATTTTCTGTTACTTTGATAGTAGATAGAACGTCAAGAATAATATATTAAAGTATTGTCTCAGCATCATTATACGCTGAAGAGCCAAAGAAACTGGTACACCTGCCTAATATCGTATAGGGCCCCAGTGAGCACGCGGAAGTGCCGCAACACAATAGGGCATGGACTCAAATAATGTCTGAATTAGTGCTGGAGGAAATTGACACCACGAATCCTGGAGGGTCCATAAATCCGTAAGAGTACGAGGGGTGGAGACCTCCTCTAAACAGCACGTTGCAAGGAATCCTAGATTAGTTCAATAACGTTCATGTCGGGGGAGTTTGACGGCCAACGGAAGGATTTAAACTCAGAAGAGTGTTCCTGGAGCCACTCTGTAGCAATTATGGACGTTTGGGGTGTCTCATTGCCACGATGGAATTGCCCAAGTCCGTCGGAATGCGTAATGTACATGAATAGATGCAGAATGCCTACGTATGAGTCATCTGACAAGAGTCGTATCTGGACGTTTCTCGGATCCCTAATCACTCCAACTGCACACGTCCCACACAACTGTAGAGCTTCCATCAGCCTGAACAGCTCCCTATTGACATGGAGGGTCCACGGATTCATGAGTTATCTATGTACCCGTAGCAGCTCGATACAATTTGGAACCAGAGTCGTCCGACCAAACACCATGTTTCTAGTCATCAACAGCCCAATGTCAGTGTTGATGGGCGCAGGAAAGGCGTAAGGCTTTGTCTCATACAGTCATCAAGAGTACACGAGTGGGCCTTCGGCTCCGACAGCCAATATCGATGATGTTCCGGTGAATGGTTCGCACGCTGACACTTGTTGATGGCCCAGAACTGAAATTCGCAGCAATTGACGGAAGGGTTCCTCTGCCGACACGTTGAACGATTCTTTTCTGTCGTCGTTGGTCCGGTTCTTGCAGGATCTTTTTCCGGCTGCAACGATGTCGGAGATTTCATATTGTACCGGACTCCTGATATTCATGGTTCACTCGTTAAATGGTCGTAAGGGAAAATCCCCTCTTCATCGCTGCCTCGGGGATGCTCTGTCCCATCGCTCGTGCGCCGACTACTACACTACGTCAGACTTGATAACCTGCCATTGTAGTAGCAGTAACCGATCTAACAACTGTGCCAGACACTTGTTAACTTAAATAGGCGTTGCGACCGCAGCGCCGTATTCCGCCTCTTTAGATATCCCTGAATACGCATGCCTGTACCAGTTTCTTTGGCGCTTCAGTGTAAGACCCTAGCTTACCGGCCGCTGCTTCTCTCGCGTAAACGGTTTGATCCGCACTGTTTATCTTATTTTTTTACAGTTGAATTATTATGTTTTTCACAAAATACAGCATGTTCTTGAGTTCACACGCCAATTAAAGCTTTAGAAAAATGTTCTTTTCCAAATGTACTTCTGACCAAAATGCGAGTCTGACCTGGAGTTGTATGTATTTTTTCGTTCTGCCGTTTTAGTTTTTGGGATGATATCTGCATTGAAACTTTCATCCCACAACACATATATCTTTAGAAGTCAAAAACCAATTTTCATAGATTTATCTTTAAGTGCTTTTTAATATAACGAAATATTTTCATATAAATCTTCGTCCCCTAGTTTCCACCTTAAGGATTGAATTTCTAAGATACACCGAAACATCCTTTTTTAACCGAATTGCAAATACCAATTTTCATAGATGTAGCTCTAAAATGCTTTTGTAGTTCTTCAACGATGATTTACTAGAGCCAAAATCATACAGTACTCCACCCCCACAGGGGTTAAATTTCCAAAAATGTTCAACACATGTGTTTATTTCTGATATAGGGACCAATATCAATTTTTATATTTCTAATATAAACATTGCCTTAATAGTGACACATTCAAAAACCTTATCATCCCCTATTTCACCTCCTTGGGGCTGTAATTTGGGAAAAACCGATCGTAAACGACCCCTACAGTATTTGATCAACGTCCTGTCCAAATTTCGGTTGGCAATTCAGTCAGTCAGGACATTTCGTTTTATGTATAGAGTTTATGGGGAACATTGAAGTTAGTTTTCTCAATTTTCGCAGAGAACTGTTGCTCCCGGAATTTCCGCCTATAAGGTGTTCCTTTACCTCATGACAATAATTCTGGAGAATTTCTGACGCAAGCTTTGGGGTCTTATGTATAGCGTTCACTGGGGTTCCAGACGAGAAAATGGAGGCGGTTTTCCAGAACAGTGCTGGATGCCGTATAGTGGCGAAGAATGGAAGCCATAAACTGCAGCGTATCCTGCAGGTCGCAGAGCGCACGTGAGGAGCGTACCGAGGCGACTTGGAACGGTCACCGCAGAAAGCAAACGGAAGAAAAGCAAACATAAGGCAGGCGCCGCTGAGCCAGATAGTTACCACGCTTGACTTGTCAGCAGCTTCTTCAAGTTTCCGGATGACACACTTCATGTTGACCATCATTTTCTATTGTTGTTGTTCCTGTGGACTTCCATCTGAAGAATGGTTTCATGCAGATACTCTATCCTATGCTAGTCTCTTCTGTTTACAAGTATTGCAACCTATATCCATACGAAACTGCTTAATTTGTTCAAGCTTTGGACTTCATCTAAAATTTTTATCCCCTTACCCATACTTCCCTCCATTAGAAAATTGACGATACCGTGATTTCTCGTGACACGTCCTACCAACCGATCCCTTCTTGTTGTCAAATTGAGCCATACATTTCTTTTCTCCCAAATTCGACTGAGTACCTCTTCATTAGTTACCCGCTCTACCTATCTAATCTTCAGCGTGTTTCTGTAGGATCACATTTCGAATGGTTGTTTCTCATTGTTTAGGACATATTAAGATGACACTATGCTGTCATATCCAAAGAGGCACAAACACAGACACGCTGTTATCGATGCAACATTGTCTTGCGTAGCTCTTTGGACTAGCAGGTTCCCAGACGCATGAAATATCTCTCGGGAGACTCTGTGTGTCCGGCGGCCAATCAGACGCTTTGTCATGCAACAGAAGTTTGCTTTTCCTGCAGGTGATTTTGGCTTTTGTGATTTAGATATTTTTGTGTCGCTGTACTGCATTTATGTTGCTACAAATCCATTGGTGAAATCTGTTCATGCTTTTGGCTTAACCAACCCATTGCAAGTACAATCGGTTGCGTTCATGAAAGACGCATATCTTTTACCAATGTTACGATTATGTAAACAGAATTTTCCACTTTTCTCTGGATTTCTGATTGAAAACGAAAGGAAGTTCTTTTGGATGGGCTTAATATGAGTGCCTAAGTGAACTGGGCTGTACACGTATTCTATCGGCATCCATGGTCACGTTAGATAATAAATCCTCCTCTCATTTGGTAACAAATCAGTCAGACTTTGTGACATCATTATTTACGAACACTATAAAGCGAGGTGTATTTCTTATTTTGTTTGGATTTCGATGTTGATCTGACTATAAAAGGAGTGGTTTTCCTAACAGAGAAAATTGCTGTAGTAGCAAACCTGGTGTCCATATAACTTTTCCCCCCAAAGCTCCCCTTGTTCTTCCCCCAACGATGTGATTAATGAATTACTGCAAATAAAGTATTGTGGTGTCCGCGATCAGATGATTTCAGCAAAGGCAAAACCGGATATAGCAATCACAAGCACATTATAATCAGCACAGTATAATTGTGAGCACTTCGCTTTGAAAGAAAAGTTTATCGATGTCAGTTACGAGCGTTGATACTTGGACGCCGTAACTTACCTGTCCTGTAATCGGCTAATCTGTTACGGATCCGTTGAAACTTATATCGCATAGTGCATAGGATATATGTTTTAATGCGTTAGAAAGGAAGGAAGGAGCATAGACTGAAGGAAAGAGCATAGAAATTCAGAATGTATAGGTTTGTTGCTATAATCGCCACAGTCACTAAATAACTTCAGTCATCTTCTAAAACAGTTTTGTTGTCTCACTGGAAAGCCTACAAGAAAACAGCATATTATAGTTACCAAACACACAACGTAAAGGGCACATTGCTTCATAAACAAAGAACTGAATGCCGTCGTGCTTTTGCCTTTTGGGAAAGTGAACTGCTGTAGATTCATTCTTCGTTAAAGGCAGCGTTGGACGACGGAGTTTGTGTTGATAGGTAGTCAACACACCGTTCTCCCATCCGTTAATACCTGCTGTCAAAACCAGAACTTCTTCATCCCCGTCGAACAGATACTGAGTATTGCTCACGCGGCTAAGCAGACCATTTTAAAATACACTCCTGGAAATTGAAATAAGAACACCGTGAATTCATTGTCCCAGGAAGGGGAAACTTTATTGACACATTCCTGGGGTCAGATACATCACACGATCACACTGACAGAACCACAGGCACATAGACACAGGCAACAGAGCATGCACAATGTCGGCACTAGTACAGTGTATATCCACCTTTCGCACCAATGCAGGCTGCTATTCTCCCATGGAGCCGATCGTAGAGATGCTGGATGTAGTCCTGTGGAACGGCTTGCCATGCCATTTCCACCTGGCGCCTCAGTTGGACCAGCGTTCGTGCTGGACGTTCAGACCGCGTGAGACGACGCTTCATCCAGTCCCAAACATGCTCAATGGGGGACAGATCCGGAGATCTTGCTGGCCAGGGTAGTTGACTTACACCTTCTAGAGCACGTTGGGTGGCACGGGATACATGCGGACGTGCATTGTCCTGTTGGAACAGCAAGTTCCCTTGCCGGTCTAGGAATGGTAGAACGATGGGTTCGATGACGGTTTGTATGTACCGTGCACTATTCAGTGTCCTCTTGACGATCACCAGACGTGTACGGCCAGTGTAGGAGATCGCTCCCCACACCATGATACCGGGTGTTGGCCCTGTGTGCCTCGGTCGTATGCAGTCCTGATTGTGGCGCTCACCTGCGCGGCGCCAAACACGCATACGACCATCATTGGCAGCAAGGCAGAAGCGACTCTCATCGCTGAAGACGACACGTCTCCATTCGTCCCTCCATTCACGCCTGTCGCGACACCACTGGAGGCGGGCTGCATGATGTTGGGGCGTGAGCGGAAGACGGCCTAACGGTGTGCGGGACCGTAGCCCAGCTTCATGGAGACGGTTGCGAATGGTCCTCGCCGATACCCCAGGAGCAACAGTGTCCCTAATTTGCTGGGAAGTGGCGGTGCGGTCCCCTACGGCACTGAGTAGGATCCTACGGTCTTGGCGTGCATCGGTGTGTCGCTGCGGTCCGGTCCCAGGTCGACGGGCACGTGCGCCTTCCGCCGACCACTGGCGACAACATCGATGTACTGTGGAGACCTCATGCCCCACGTGTTGAGAAATTCGGCGGTACGTCCACCCGGCCTCCCGCATGCCCACTATACGCCCTCGCTCAAAGTCCGTCAACTGCACATACGGTTCACGTCCACGCTGTCGCGGCATGCTACCAGTTTTAAAGACTGCGATGGAGCTCCGTATGCCACGGCAAACTGGCTGACACTGACGGCGGCGGTGCACAAATGCTGCGCAGCTAGCGCCATTCGACTGCCAACACCGCGGTTCCTGGTGTGTCCGCTGTGCCGTGCGTGTGATGATTGCTTGTACAGCCCTCTCGCAGTGTCCGGAGCAAGTATGGTGGGTCTGACACACCGGTGTCAATGTGTTCTTTTTCCATTTCCAGGAGTGTACTTCCAAAAGAGAAAACTCACCGACGATATCAGGAAACAAGGCAGTAACCATACAATGGCAGCTCATCCAACACAGCGAAATAGCTTCATTTAAAAAAATAAATAATAAAATACGAAAAAATGTAAATGGCTATTCGAACAGGCGTTTCCATGCAACCAACTACGACAGAGGCACCCATTCACACGTTTCATCGAAACATTTATAACTCTTTTATAAAAATATTTTTAATTTCACTATCCGCAAGAAACAATTTAAAAAATACATACAGAAGCTACAAGTGTCATAACATCCAAAGATGGATTTATCAAGTCCGAAATACTTTAAACCGGTATCACTTCAGTGGCTAAAAGTGGAATCTGTATACACTTTTTTTTATTTGCTTCAGTAATGGTTATTTCTAACATGACAGACAGGATTGAGTTTAATTATAAACTGTTTGTTTCTTAGACGGCTTGATGGCATCCTTTATCTCTCTTACTTTGTGCTCATATTTTCATACCGACTGTTCCTAACATACTTGTAAATTAATGTTCTTCACTGCTGTTCCCGTCCCAAACTAGCTAACTCTGGCTGCCTTTCTAATCCACCTTTACATGTAGCGTGATTATGTCTCATCTACTCTTACTAGTAGTACTTCATTAGATTATATGCTAACATTTTCGTCGTTCTTCCGTAGCATCACAATTCACGTGGTTCTATTTGTTTCTTCGGCAACAGATAAATCACTTCCCATTCAACTCTACGCTGTTGTCATCTGCAGGAAGTTTCCTCCCTTGAACGAATTATAACACCAGAATCTGTTAACTCCTCCGAGAAGAATTTCCTCCGATAGTAGGAACTGGATCCTGACTGCATCTGCTTTCATAAACATTGTTTAATGCCATTGCCTATTAACCGTAATTCTTTCATTTCCTACTTAATAGTTCATGATAACATGAATCAAATAATTATTATTGCTTCTACTTCAATTAGTAAAACAGGTTTTCACACTCGAGCTTATGTAGCTCTGTATCTGGCAAGTGATGAACAGAAAGCCAACGTAACTGTCGCTTTTCTAGTTCTGTAAGTATTTTTACATTTGGTGCAGAGGAGTACAACGATTGTTAATGATGGAAATGAGAGAAAAGTGTGTGTAAAACTCATCGCTGATTCACTGTTTACTTTTTTTTCTAAGCCTCCTGAGCGGACGCTTGCTAAGCTAGACACATCATATCCATGTGTTTATTCTCTCGTTGTTCTGAAGAGAAGTGAAGACAGAAACAGATACTACGAAACTCTCGAGCAACCATGTCAAGCTAGATGTTGCAATGGTTAATCACGCCAGGCTTTTATTCTGGGGGAGTGGAATTCAAATCCTTCTCTGACTATCCAAATCTGAGATTTCTGTGGTGTTCCTAAATAGATTAAGCAAAATTCTCGGATGGTTCCTTAAACAAAGGCTCGGCCGATTTTCTTCGTAACTGATGATGTCGTTCCGTCAACATGGGAATGCGTAGGGTTCATCTCTATCGGAGCTCCATGAGAAGAATCGTACGCCGAACCGTGTGCTCCGAGCTACACGTGCCTGAATCAGCAGTATGTGTGTGTGTGCGTGCGTGCGTGTGTGTGTGTGTGTGTGGGGGGGGGGGGGGGGTTGTGTGTGTGTGCGTGTGTGTGCGCGCGCATATGGCACATTAGACAGGGCACCTACCTCTGAGGACTCAACGTCTAGTGGAAGTCATTTTATTTGACGCCAGTTCGGCGAAGGGCGCGACCGCGCGAGCTAACACATGCACACAACACGTACAGTCCAGAGAGGAGAAATTCACGACCCGGTCGGGAATCGAACCTGGGGCTCCGTGCTCCAAAGTCAGCAACGCTAACCACAAGACCACCACTTGCTTCTCTGCAGCAGTTTCATACTCTGCCGTCAAATCCACCACAGGTAAGGGCCCATCCTACTTTACGAGTATAGAGCGGGCAATCTTCCGACCTCCACGCTCTTTGCTTCACACTTCTTCGTCCACTTTCTATACAGATACAGTAGCATGCGAACAGTCGACAACCTTCGACGACTCCGAGATGCACGTTCGCAGGTGCAGGTCCATGACAGTCTGACCTTTGTCAGTTTCAGTCTGCAGTCGGCAGGAGAATGCGGATGCTTTATTAATGCTCTCGAATTATTTTCTTTCACGGGTCAGAATATCTCGTCTGTACGAATGAAAATGGATTCCACGAGCAACGATCGTGTGAAGCGCAGCACGATATGTTTGTCCACGATACACTTCCATACAGTCAGCTAAGGCTCAAATACAATCGTACGGAATATCATACCACCTTCCTTGGAAATCGAACACTGCTGTTCATGCAGACAGACATATACGTCCGGGAGTAGTGTAGCCACGTAATTGTTAAGAATTCATACACAGCCCAGTCAGATTGATGTGAGCACCAGCTACGTTCGACGTCATTTGTGCAATAGCCACTCACAGACGGCAGTTGGCACCATCCGCAGAGGAGGGTTTATAAAGCGGGCCTGGGGAAAGCGGGAAACAGTGCTGTCTTGTCTTGTCGTAATGCGGAAAGAGGGCGGTTCATCTGACGTCCAAATGTGCGTAATCATTGGGTTTCGGGCCAAGGGTAGGAGCATTTGTGAAGCGGCGAATTTTGTAAGCTGTTCGCCTACCGCCGTGGATGAAGTAAACCGCGCATGGCAATATGGCGCTATTAAAAACAGGCGCCGAGGCAACTCTGGTGCGCCACCTGCCATAGACGACGGAGGTGAACGACGGCTACGGAGATGTGTACGGGCGAATAGACGTGCAACTGTTGAGCAACTGACCACCCTTATGAACCAAGGGGCTACCAACAGTGGATCTTCAATGACCGTTCACCGAACGTGGCTGATTGTGGCCCTCAGCAGATGGCGCCTGGTTAGTGCACCTATGCTGACTGCTGTTCATCAGAAAAGAAGACTGGAATCCTGTACTACAACTGGATATCCACTGAGTGGTGACAGATGGCCATTACAGGCCATTCACGTTTTACGCTACATCACACAGACTGCCGTTGGCGTGTACGACTTGAAACGTTTGAAAGCCAACATCCCGCATCAGCCGTTAGATGGTTTATATTCTGGGAATGCTATTGTGGTATTCCCTGAGTGACCTCGTTATTCTGGAAGGCACAATGGATCAACTCAAGTATGCAACTATCCTTGGGGGCCTTGTCCAACACTAGAGGCAGATTGTTTTTCCTCGGCACTTCGGCAAGATGACGTCCGTTACAGGACAAATCAATCTGTTACACAGCTAGCAGTGTAGGTGCTTCGTCCGAAGAGCACCAGAATGATTTGCCTCACTCCCTGGCCAACAAACTCCCCAGATTTATGCCTAATAGAGAATATGTTGGACCACCTCGATCAGACTGTTCCACCCATGGATCCTCAACTGAGGAACCCAGCGCAGCTGACCACATTCTAGTCGTTATCATACACAACTTCACTGACTCTCGTCTTGCACGTCTCGCAACACTCCTTGCTGCAAAAGGTTGTTATTCAGGCTCTTGACAGGCGGTCACATTAATGTGTTTCGACAGTGTGCAGCTGACCAAATGGATAAGGTCGGAATCTCAGCGAAGCTGTTGTGTAGACATGAATTTCAACGCTAGGAAACTGTGGTTAAATGTGGTATTGCAGAGGTACAGTGACTGGCATTTGACCCGAATCATAAATGCAACGTATAATGTGCAAACAGGCGGAAAGACCACTAAATCGTGTTGCTGTTGTGCTCTTCAGTCCTGAAACTGGTTTGATGCAACTCTCCATGCTACTCTATCCTGTGCAAGCTGATCTCCCAGTACATACTGCATGCAGCCTACATCCTTCTGAATCGGCTTTGTGTATTCATCTCTTGGTCTCCTACGATTTTTACCCTCCACACTAACCTCCAAAGCTAAATTTGTGTTCCCTTCTTCTAGTCAAGTTGTGCCACAAACTTCTCTTCTCCTCAATCCTATCCAATACTTCCTCACTAGTTATGTGATCTACCCATCTAATCTTCAGCATTCATCTGTAGCACCACATTTCAAAAGCTTCTATTCTCTTCTTCTCCAAACTATTTATCGTCCATGTTTCACTTCCATACATGGCTACACTCCATAGAAATACTTTCAGAAACGACTTCCTGACTCTTAAATCTATACTCGATGTTAACAAATTTCTCTTCTTCAGAAATGCTTTCCTTGCCATTGCCAGTCTACATTTTATATCCTCTCTACTTAGACCGTCATCAGTTATTTTGTTCCCCAAACATCAAAACTCCTTTACTACTTTAAGTGTCACATTTCCTAATCTAATTCCCTCAGCATCACCCGACTTAATTCGACTACATTCAATTATCCTTCTTTTGCTTTTGTTGATGTTCATCTTATATCCCCCTTTCAAGACACTGTCCTTTGCTGTCTCTGACAGAATTACAATGTCATCGGCGAACCTCACAGTTTTTATTTCTTCTCCGTGGATTTCAATACCTACTCCAAATTTTTCTTTTGTTTCCTTCACTGTTTGCTCAATATACCGATTGAATAACATCGGGGAGAGACTACAACCCTGTCGCACTCCCTTCCCAACCACTGCTTCCCTTCCATGCCCCTCGACTCTTATAATTGCCATCTGGTTTCTGTACAAATTGTA
This sequence comes from Schistocerca gregaria, assembly GCF_023897955.1. Classification (NCBI taxonomy): domain Eukaryota; kingdom Metazoa; phylum Arthropoda; class Insecta; order Orthoptera; family Acrididae; genus Schistocerca; species Schistocerca gregaria. The sequence goes on along the minus strand of NC_064926.1, from coordinate 338,410,640 downwards.
AATAGCCTTTCGCTCCCATTATTTTACCCCTGACGCCTTTAGAATTTGAAAAAGGGTATTCCAGTCAACATAGTCAAACGCTTTCTCTAAGTCAACAAATGCTAGAAACGTAGGTTTGCCCTTCCTTAATCTAGCTTCTAAGATAAGTCGTAGGGTCAGTATTGCCTCACATGTTCCAACATTTTTACGGAATCCAAACTGATCTTCCCCGAGGTCGGCATCTACTAGTTTTTCCATTCGTCTGTAAATAATTCGCGTTAGTATTTTGAAGCTGTGACTTATTAAAATGATAGTTCAGTAATTTTCACATCTGTCAACACCTGCTTTCGTTGGGATTGGAATTATTATATTCTTCTTGAAGTCTGAGGGTATTTCGCCTGTTTCATACATCTTGCTCACCAGATGGTAGAGTTTTGTCAGGACTGGCTCTCCTAAGGCCGTCAGTAGTTCTAATGGAATGTTGTCTACTCCGGGGGCCTTGTTTCGACTCAGGTTTTTCAGTGCTCTGTCAAACTCTTCAGCAGTATCGTATCTCCCGTTTCATCTACATCCTCTTCCATTTCCAGAATATTGTCCTCAAGTACATCGCCCTTGTATAGACCCTCTATATACTCCTTCCACCTTTCTGCTTTCCTTTCTTTGCCTAGAAATTGGTTCCATCTGAACTCTTGATGTTTATGCAAGTGGTTCTCTTATCCCAAAGGTCTCTTTAATTTTCCTCTAGGCAGTATTTATTCTACCCCTAATGAGATAATCCTCTACATCTTTGCATTTGTCCTCTAGCCATCCCTGCTTAGCCATTTTGCACTTCCTGCCGATCTCATTTTTGAGTCGTTTGTATTCCTTTTTCCCTGCTTCATTTACTGCATTTTTATATTTTCTCCTTTCATCAAATAAATTCAATATTTCTTCTGTTACCCAAGGATTTCTACTAGCCCTCGTCTTTTTACCTACTTGATTATCTGCTGCCTTCACTACTTCATCCCTCAAAGCTACCCATTCTTCTTCTACTGTATTTCTTTCCCCCATTCCTGTCAATTATACCCTTACACTCTTCCTGAAACTCTGTACAACCTCTGGTTCTTTGAGTTTATCCAGGTCATATCTCCTTAAGTTCCCTCCTTTTTGCAGTTTCTTCAGTTTTAATCTACAGGTCATAACCAATAGATTGTGGTCAGAGTCCACATCTGCCCCTGGAAATGTCTTACAATTTAAGACCTGGTTCCTAAATCTCTGTCTTACCATTATATAATCTATCTGATACCTTCTAGTATCTCCAGGGTTCTTCCGTGTATACAACCTTCTTTCATAATTCTTAAACCAAGTATTAGCTATGATTAAGTTGTGCTCTGTGCAAAATTCTACAAGGCGGGTTCCTCTTTCATTTCTTAGCCCCAATCCATATTCACCTACTATGTTTCCTTCTCTCCCTTTTCCTACTACCGAATTCCAGTCACCCATGACTATTAAATTTTCGTCACCCTTCACTATCTGAATAATTTGTTTTATTTCATCACACATTTCTTCAATTTCTTCGTCATCTGCAGAGCTAGTTGGCATATAAACTTGTACTACAGTAGGCGTGGGCTTCGTATCTATCTTTCCCACAATAATGCGTTCACGATGCTGCTTGTAGTAGCTTATCTATTTTCCTATTCATTATTAAACCTACTCCTGCATTACCCCTATTTGATTTTGTGACCAGAAGTCTTGTTCCTCCTGCCACCGAATTTCACTAATTGCCACTATATCTAACTTTAACCTATCTACTTCCCTTTTCAAATTTTATACCTACTTGCCCGATTAAGGGATCTAACATTCCACGCTCCGATCCGTAGAACGCCAGTTTTCTTTCTCCTGATAACGGCATCCTCTTGAGTATTCCCCGCCCGGAGATCCGAATGAATGATTATTTTACCTCCGGAATATTTTACCCAAGAGGACGCCATCATCATTTAACCATACAGTAAAGCTGCATGCCCTCGGGAGGAATTACGGCCGTAGTTTCCCCTTGCTTTCAGCCGTTCGCAGTACCAGCACAGCAAGGCCGTTTTGGTTAGTGTTACAAGGCCAGATCAGTCAATCATCCAGACTGTTGCCCTTCAACTACTGAAAATGCTGCTGCCCCTCTTCAGGAACCACAGGTTTGTGTGGCCTCTCAACAGATACCCCTCCGTTGTGGTTACAAACTACGACGTATTACGTGCAAAATGGCGGAAAGACCATTATCTTGTAGCTAAACAATACCGAACACTGGATGTTGTCACATCCATTAAATATCTGCGCGTATGTATACAGAGTAATTTAAAGTAGAATGACCATATAAAACAAAGCGTAGGAATGGGTGCCAGACAGGTTCATTCGTAGAACCCTCAGGAAGTGCATTGCACACACGAAGGAGGTAGATTACAAAACCCTTGTTCGAACGATTCTTAAGTATTGCTGGCAATGTGGGATCCTTGCAAGATAGTACTGACAGGTGATATGGAGACTATCCTATGAAGAGCATCGTGTTCCACCACTTCGTGCCTGGCGCCACAGGCAGCTTGTGAGTCGAGTTCCCGGCACTTTACAGACGTATTGCACTCGGGAACAGGGGTCTTGGTCTGGCGGTCAAGACACAAACTAACGATTACCAAACAGAGTGCCCTCTCTACTCCTGGCGGGTAAGCTGTGTGGTCATCTTCAGAAGAGTGCGTGGCTGTTTACATGAGATCGGCGCCGGCAGCTGCTTCCGCAAACGTGCAGGATGTGAAGTGGGCAACCATACATCGAACGAAGAAATCTGCGGGTGGTGGGACATGGCCAGGTCAATAATGGTGTTAAACATTTTTTGAAGGTTACAGAACCGTACGTGGCTCATATTCCCGCTATTATGCACTTAACACCTGTTTTTAACGTACTTCCACCTCACTACGTTAATTTAAATTACTGGTGTCACTGAGTTGCTGCTTTGCCTGACAGTGAGCGGCGCAAGCAGTGCGTATGAACATATCGCCCCCTCGTAGTACCTTTGCTCGAGTGCTATTACTGCCCCCATCTCGTGGTCATGCGGTAGCGTTCTCGTTCCCACGCCCGGGCTCTCTGGTTCGATTCCCGACGGGGTCAGAGATTTTCTTTGCCTCGTGATGGCTTGGTGTTGTGTGATGTTAGTTAGGTTTAAGTAGTTCTAAGTTCTAGGGGACTGATGACCATAGATGTTCAGTCCCATAGTGCTCAGAGCCATTTGAACCATTTCTTTTGCTGCTATTACTTTCCGGTCGTTGCCTGTCGTAAGCGAGTTCGGGCCGCGAGTTCGGTTCAAAAAAATGGCTTTAAGCACTGTGGGACTTAACATCTGAGGTCATCAGTCCCCTAGAACTTAGAACTACTTAAACCTAACTAGCCTAAGGACATCACACACATACATGCCCGAGACAGGATTCGAACCTGCGACCGTAGCAGTCGCGTTTCCGGACTCAAGCGCCTAGAACCGCTCGCCCACCGTGGCCCGCACGTAAATTCAGGCACTGTTCTTTTTTGGTGGAGTTAACTATATTACGTTATTTCAAATTCAAGTGTACCGATGGAATTTTCTGCCTTTTGGCCGTTGGTGTTCCGATTACCTGCCCTGGCCACTAACGTAATTTCAGGCACTGTCCTTTACTCACCTGTTGTCGTTCTCCAACACGGTGTGTAGTTTTCTCAGCTTAATACACTTTTCATTTTGGAAAATAACGTCCGTAACAGTTTGGTCTTTGAGTTTCCATGTACTGATTGATGGCTAGGAAGTCGTTTGGTTGGTCGGCCCGTGACTCTCTCTTGGTTGGGCTACTGACGGATCAAGTGTAGTTGGGCCAACCACCTGTCTCATCTAACGTAAGTGAACGTTCATATTTCGAGGGCAACCCTCCCTCCTCCCTCCCTCCGTCCCCCCCTCTTTGGAGTCGTCTGAGTGCTGTTGTCTATAATGTCCCTTTCGTTGGTGTTTAATGGTCTGTTGGTTATCTACTGTAGCCAATGCCTCAAAAGAAAATTTTTTAAAATATAATTTACGTAAATCAAGGGTCTTCAGCCCGTGTAAGTAGGTTTGTATTCTGGCAAGTGGGTATTTTGCGAAAAGCTACTGTTGATGTTTTATATATATATTATTTGCAATTTTAACTGCGTGTGGTCAGTCACTTGATATTTATTTTCTTGATTTTTGAAGATATATTGTTTGGAGGCCTTCAGCCGTGAAACAATTGTATGTGGAAACTCGTAGTTCTAAAGGTTCGGCTATGTGCCGTTTTGGTTTAAATGTATTAGTAGCTTACAATAAATTACAATTTTGAAGCGAAAGTGACCGCCATCTTATTTGGCCCTTTACACAATCCTAATCACCTATTTTGCCCAGCGGATCTAGCGGGCGTTTCAGTTACTGTCAGCAGCCGTTAAGTAAAGTATAAAATGCACGTTTGAACCACCAGTGTTTTTATTTTACACCCAAACATCTACCGGTTTCGGTCTGGAAGGGTTAAAATGGTTTAAGCCACCACATTGCGTTAGTCATTACTTGAAACGTGCCATGAATGTAAGTACGTGACACATTCATGGCATACACTACATGTTTAAGTAATGACTAATGCAATGTGGTGGTTTAAACCATTTCAACCCTTCATCCGTGAAGATGGCCAAAGATTGTAGCCGGTAGATGTTTGGGTGTAAAATAAAAACAGCTGATCTTTCAAAAAAAAAAATGGTTCAAATGGCTCTGAGCACTATGGGACTTAACCTCTGAGGTCATCAGTCCCCTAGAACTTAGAACTACTTAAACCTAAATAACCTAAGGACATCACAAACATCCATGCCCGAGGCAGGATTCGGACCTGGGACCGTAGCGGTCGCGCAGTTCCAGACTGTAGCGACTAGACCGCTCGGCCACCCCGGCCGGCGCTGATATATCAAGTATGCATTTTATAGAGTAATGGTGTACCTGTGGCCATTGGGGACAGCCCCCGTTGAACCGAAAGAACTATACTCTATCATCGTACAATGTTAACTTTCGTGGTCAGTATCAACTTCACTTGAAACTTCAGGTTGAAAGGAGTGCAGCATCCGAACATGATAATAATACTAATGTAAACTATTATATTATAAACGATGTATGTCTCTGATAGGCTTTATAAAGCGGGTCGCTGATTCTGCGCGATGGCTGACGTAAGATACTGCTCCTGGTCTGAGATTGTAGTGTTGGAGTAAGAGAGCGCTTGGCGCACAGTAGTGGTGGGTTGGGGGAAGAGACCAAACAGTGAGGTCATCAGTCTCATCGGATTAGGGAAGGACGGGGAAGGAGGTCGGCCGTGCCCTTTCAGGGGAACCATCCTGGCATTTGCCTGGAGCGAATTAGAGAAATCACGGAAAACCTAAACCAGGATGGCCGGACGCGGGATTGAACCGTCGTCCTCCCGAATGCGAGCCCAGTGTGCTAACCACTGCGCCACCTCGCTCGGTGCACAGTAGTGGGTAGCTGTCTGTGAGCGAAAGAGGATGGAGTAGGCAGTGTTTGTGGTGTGCTCTGTGAATCCACCAAGTGTTACATTATAATGTAGGAATTACGAGTACATGTATTATTGGAAATAGAAACGTAGAAGCAGATGCCTTCTCGCAAGCAAGGAAAATATGTTAAATATTTATGAGTTTTTTTTCTTTTTTTTTTTTGACAGCGCTTTAGTGCAGATGAGTTTGATGATAATTGTCAGCTGTTGAGTATTCGTAGAATGTACGTAAACAGATTTAATGTAAAGGCTAGTTAGATATTTCCCTTTTGTAATGTTTCTAAGATTTGTTTGCAATAGGTAATTTGAGGATGTGTATTTATGCTTTTTAGTGAGGTTAGATAATATTTGCTGTGTAAATCTCGTTGTTTGTGAATCAATTAGTAAGAAGGATTTAATTTTTCTGAGTAATGTAATTTCAATTGTCAGATGTTTTGAAAAGTCAAACTTAACTTGGAATATAATTTCACTAAAAAATTCAGTGTTAGTAATTCACCACAATCAGTACCGCCTCTCTGTCAAGGTCATGAGTTTTTCCAAGACGTTATATTTTTCTTAAATGTTTTCATTTATCAGCCAAAAAGAAATTGATGTACATTTCAAACAATTACGGCCGGCATTGCACACCACTGAGCCTGTAGCTAGCATATTTTTATTTTTTTCATGAGAGAACAGAATATATCCCATTCTACCGCTGCTGCTTAATAGCTAAGAAAATTTAACTCATTTATTATGCGCACAGGGACCGAAGTTATCAGGGCCAAAGTGTTCAGTGTCTTAGGGGCTAAATGCATTTTGCAGTAACTGTATTTCTTCTATGGTATTGGGAGTTGCATTGCCCAATCAATTCGTAGAAAGCTTTTGCTAAGAATAACACAGAGCAAGTACACCACTGCCAGATACAACACGCTAGATGTAACTCAAGTTTTATATCCATTCCTCAGTCCCGTATTCATTCAAAGTATTCAAAGGAACATTAGTTAAAGAACATTACAGGGTTTAATAGGCCGAGATTTATAAACACAGTAATAATTTCAACAGCAAAGAGGAAGATATTAAATTAGATAAACTTTTCATGTCAACGTTACACCGTAAGAATGACCACCGATTACTTTCAGTCGAGAACGTTGGCTTTACCAGAGATAATCTCGTAGCCGACGTCACGTGTTGAAGTGTGAAGCCGTCTACACTGCCCAACATAATCAGCGTTTCCTCACATTCTGGTTCCATTTCGTCACTATACCTCTGAACATTTCTTCTGCAATCGGAGAGAAGCGGTAGGAGAAATTTTATACATCGATCACGGCCTATTAGCTCGGAAGTTTGAAATATACTCGGTGAGCACGTTCGAAACTATATCTGTCGCCGTGATTTTGTACCGCGAAGCCGAGTTTGAAACAGAGTACAGTTCGCTAAACGATATTTGCCGGACCTTGTTCCTGTTAAGTACAGTAGCATTTTACTTAGCGCCGGCCGCTGTGGCCGAGCGGTTCTAGGCGCTTCAGTCTGGAACCGTGCAACTGCTACGGTCGCAGGTTCGAAACCTGCCTCGGGCGTGGATGTGTGTGACGTCCTTACGTTAGTTAGGTTCAAGTTGTTCTAAGTTCTAGGCGACTGATGACCTCAGATGTTAAGTCCCATTGTGCTCAGAGCCCTGTTTTTACTTGGCCGTTATTGCTTGTCGTGTTAAATGGTTTCCGTCTGTACTTTGTTATTGTGACTGCAAATCGGAATTAACTATTTTGTCCTTTGATTTACATCGGTCATTCAGTGTGTGTCCTATCGTGGATCGCGAGAATAATTTGCGTGGTGCAGTTGGTTTTACCTTGCTTCGTGACTGCAATTGGTCTTAATTTTTTTCTAAAGTCATTTCTTGTAACCTGACTTGTTTGACACTCCACATTACTTAATTTCATTTGATTAGGCTCTGTTCATTGGTACTGCCCTTACAAGCTTCAAGCTAGCTGCAGCCAGCTGGTACCAGGTCTACAAGGCTGCCTTTTTAAATGTTCAACATTTTACAGCTACTTCTGTTAGTTACAACAACTACTGTTTTAACTTGTTCGTGTTTTTATTTGTGATTGTAAATTATTTAAGGACTTTATGTAGTTCTGAATTGTCAGATACAAGCACTTTTTCAAATTGTTCTGGTTTTTGTTTGTGCGATTTGAATCACTGAAGCACTGTTTTTGCTGCCTGGCTATTCATTAGTTAACAGCTATTGTCGTAGCATACAATAATTGCTCGTTTTTGATTTAACTCGTTTGTTTTATTCGTGGGGTTTAAATTATTTATCAGTACATTAAATGATTCTTCTAAAGTATATCTTTCTAGAGACAATGTAACCTGTATTTTTCCCCCAACAGAAAAATGGCACCGAGCGAGGTGGCGCAGTGGTTAGCACACTGGACTCGCATTCGGGTGGACGACGGTTCAATTCCGCGTCCGGCCATCCCGATTTAGGTTTTCCGTGATTTCGCTAAATCGCTATAGGCAAATTCCGGGATGGTTCCTTTCAAAACGGCACGGCCGAATTCCTTCCCCGTCCTTCCCTAATCCGATGAGACAGATGACCTCGCTGTTTGGTCTCTTCCCCCAAACAACCCAACCAACCCAACCAATGAAAAATTGTGTTAACTTTGTGAAATCGTTACTGTGTGTTTGTTATGTGTATTTCTACTTTAAGTTCTAGAAGCACCAATGACCACGCTACTTGGCTAATTCTGCTAGTAGAGCACGTCTGTGCCACTTTCACCGTTGTACAACGCGGGATGGTTTACTGCTAAAATTCCGAGATGGCACGTTCCTAGGTGAGTCGAAGGACTTACAAGGCGTAACTAAATTCCGTTAACATACTTTAAGAACAAATTCCTTACACCAAAACAAGAAGAAAATGTCTGGTGAAGATCTGTTCTAAAATTCCTAGGTGAGTCGAAGGACATACAAGGCGTAACTAAATTCCGTTAACATACTTTAAGAACAAATTCCTTACACCAAAACAAGAAGAAAATGTCTGGTGAAGATCTGTTCTAAAATGCACGCCTTAAGAGCTGGGAACACCTGTTTATCTTTGATATTGTGAAACACACGTCTTCTACTGAACAAGTGCTCACAACTCTTAAGGTAGGCATTTGAGAACCTAACTCCACCACACATGTTTTTCTTGTTCTGATGTAAGGAACCGGTCTTCAGAGTCTGTTAAAGCGAATTTAGTTATGCCATTTATTGATTCGTTCGACATGTATCTCGCTAAAACACCATGAAAGTAAAATCAAAGATTCGAGCTGATACAAAGGCTTACCAGTAGCACTCGCGATAGGAACAGTATAGGGAGAAAGTGGCAGTGGTTGACAAAGTAACGTTCACCACGCACCGTACACACTGATGTTACAGGTGTCAGGAGATGCCCCCTGATATCGCGTCGGGCCTCCTATTGCCGGGTGTAGTGCAGCAGCTCGACGCGATATCGTCTCAACAAGTCGTAGGAAATCCACTGGAAAATAACTGTGCAGTGATGCCTCTGTAGCCGTCCTTAATTGCGAAAGTGTTGCCGGTGCAAGATTGTGTCCACGAACTTGCTTTTCGGTTATGTCTCACGAATTTCCAATGGGAAACATGTCGGATGGATCTGGGTGGCCAATTCATTCACCCGTATTGTCCAGAATGTTCTTCAAACCAATCACAACCAATTGTATCCCGGTGACACGGTGCATTGTCATCTAAAAAATTCCAATGTTGTTGGGGAACATGAATGGCAGCAAATGATCTCCCAGTAGCCGAACATAACCATTTCCATTCAATGATCAGTTCAGTTGGAGCAAAGGACCCAGTCCATTCCAAGTAAAACACTGCCCACACCATTACGGAGCCACTACCAGCTTGCACTATCCCTTTTTGACAAGTTGGGTCCACGGCTTTTTGGGGCATGCGCCCCATTCGAACCGTACTGTTAGCTCTTACGAACTGAAAAAGGGACTCATTTGACCACGCCACGGTTTCCCAGTCGTCGGGATGGTGACGAGCTCAGGAGAGGAGCTGCAGGTGATGTTCTGATAGCAAAGGCGTTCGAGTTGGTCGCCTGCTGCCCCAACACATTAACGACAAATTTGCCGCACTGTCCTAACGGCTACGTTCGTCGTAAGCTCAACATCGACTTCTGTTATCTCACGCAGCGTTGCTTGTCTGTTACCACTGATAGCACTACGCAAACGCCGCTGTTTTCGATCGTTAAGTGAAAGCCGTCGACCACTGCGTTGTCCGTAGCGATAGGTAGCATAGGAAGTTTGGTATTCTGGGCACACTCTGGATCTCGGTGTATTGAATTCCCTAACGATTCCCTTAAAGGAACGTTCCATTCGTCTAGCGTCAACTACCATTCCGGGTTCAGAGTCTGATAATTCCCGGCGTTGGGCCATAATCACGTCGGACACTATTTCACATGAATCAACTGAGTACATATGGAATTTCCGGCAACGTACTGCCATTCTGTACCTTGCGCAGAGCCGCTGCTAGGTATTCTATCGCCATAGACGAGAACTAAAAAATGACACCCTCTCTTTTTCACTACTGTCAGTCTCCCCGATATCCCCTCCTCCACCTCACACATCCAACGGTACAACAGTGAAAATCTCTAATTGTACTTTCAGGATTATTAGAGATAAACTAGGATAATTAGACGTACTCATTTTCTGGGGACAGTCCTCAGTTTTCATACACTCCTGGAAATGGAAAAAAGAACACATTGACACCGGTGTGTCAGACTCACCATACTTGCTCCGGACACTGCGAGAGGGCTGTACAAGCAATCATCACACGCACGGCACAGCGGACACACCAGGAACCGCGGTGTTGGCCGTCGAATGACGCAGCATTTGTGCACCGCCGCCGTCAGTGTCAGCCAGTTTGCCGTGGCATACGGAGCTCCATCGCGACGGCGACGGCGTGGACGTGAACCGTATGTGCAGTTGACGGACTTTGAGCGAGGGCGTATAGTGGGCATGCGGGAGGCCGGGTGGACGTACCGCCGAATTGCTCAACACGTGGCGCGTGAGGTCTCCATAGTACATCGATGTTGTCGCCAGTGGTCGGCGGAAGGTGCACGTGCCCGTCGACCTGGGACCGGACCGCAGCGACACACGGATGCACGCCAAGACCGTAGGATCTTACGCAGTGCCGTAGGGGACCGCACCGCCACTTCCCAGCAAATTAGGGACACTGTTGCCCTGGGGTATCGGCGAGGACCATTCCCAACCGTCTCCATGAAGCTGGGCTACGGTCCCGCACACCGTTAGGCCGTCTTCCGCTCACGCCCCAACATCGTGCAGCCCGCCTCCAGTGGTGACGCGACAGGCGTGAATGGAGGGACGAATGGAGACGTGTCGTCTTCAGCGATGAGAGTCGCTTCTGCCTTGGTGCCAATGATGGTCGTATGCGTGTTTGGCGCCGTGCAGGTGAGCGCCACAATCAGGACTGCATACGACCGAGGCACACAGGGCCAACACCCGGCATCATGGTGTGGGGAGCGATCTCCTACACTGGCCGTACACCTCTGTTGATCGTCGAGGGGACACTGAATAGTGCACGGTACATCCAAACCGTAATCGAACCCATTGTTCTACCATTCCTAGACCGGCAAGGGAACTTGCTGTTCCAACAGGACAATGCACGTCCGCATGTATCCCGTGCCACCCAACGTGCTCTAGAAGGTGTAAGTCAGCTACCCTGGCCAGCAAGATCTCCGGATCTGTCCCCCCATTGAGCATGTTTGGGACTGGATGAAGCGTCGTCTCACGCGGTCTGCACGTCCAGCACGAACGCTGGTCCAACTGAGGCGCCAGGTGGAAATGGCATGGCAAGCCGTTCCACAGGATACATCCAGCATCTCTACGATCGTCTCCATGGGAGAATAGCAGCCTGCATTGCTGCGAAAGGTGGATATACACTGTACTAGCTCCGACATTGTGCATGCTCTGTTGCCTGTGTCTATGTGCCTGTGGTTCTGTCAGTGTGATCATGTGATGTATCTGACCCCAGGAATGTGTCAATAAGGTTTCCCCTTCCTGGGACAATGAATTCACGGTGTTCTTATTTCAATTTCCAGAAGTGTATTTTGTCTTCAATTCTCTTAAATCTGAGTGAGGACAACATATGTCTTCAGCTTCTATTTTATTCTGCTCAAATTTTGAAATTTTCCTAAATAAATGAAATAGGAAGTCTGTGGTGAGCGCTTTAAACTATGACTCAAATAAATATACCAGTGCTACCAAATTTGGTATCAATTACTTATTCTATTTAATTATGAGGATGGGCTAATAAACGTGTGAAATTATTTTCTGGTTCGAATGAATTTTTCCTTGAATTTTCGTTCCCAGTAGCAGCTAATTTAGTTTTAATATAGGTAGAGGCAATACTTTTACTTTCGTTGTAGCATTTAAAGATTTATTTAGTAAATGTTTCTTATGCTTCTGTAAACAGTTCGGTGTTTTAATTTGTCTGCTTTTTCATTTGTTTCCTCATTTGCTCAATCTTTCCGTTGTTTCATTTGAAACTAATTTTTTTCGTCCTTTGCCGCCCGTAAAATTTTAGCGTCCTAGACGACCGCCTAATCTTGCGTGATGGTGGAAACGGCCCTAACTTTGTGTACGCGATACTACAGTCATATGTATCCACGCTCATCGCGGTCTATGGCTTGTGGAGTACATCTACATGGGTATTCTGCAAATCACATTTAAGTCACTGGCAGAGGGTTTATCGAACCATTTTCGCAATAATTCTCTATTATTCCAATCTCGCACTGCGGTCGGAAAAAAACGAACACCTGTATCTTTTCGTGTGAGCTCTGGTTTCCCTTTTTTTATGATGATCGTTTCTCTCTATGTAGTTTGACCTCAACATACATCTACAGATTTAGACGTTGATTTCACGGAATTAGACTCACAGAAGGGTACTGAACTAAAGAATATCGATTTTTTTCCAAAGCATGCTGTGTAGCATTCCGGATATTCTGTCTCACTTCTAATAATCCCACACAGGAAATTAATTGCCTCGGTGCACAGGGCAGGCCTGCAGTGTGACGCTGAACATGTGACAGGGGAGCTTTCCGCTTCCTATCGTCAGAGGTTTTCTTGCTCCATATAGGTTCATAGCGCGTGCCGCGTGGCTTTTCACTCGCGCCGACGTTCCATGCCCCCCTACTCCTGTGTTATCTATGACAGGTGCCAGTTGCAGCTGTCGTCCCAGAGGACTACGGACAAATTGGGGGGAGCGCACTGTCCAACAGCACGCGTCGCCTATCAGCTTTGGGCTCATACCGAGGGCAGCTGCTACCATCTCCCTCCCACTTGCCGCGGCGCTATGTGAAAGTTCAAATCACCCTCCTTGTAATTGTAATGTTCCGTTTACACCTTGTGCCTTAGACCTGGGACATAAGAACTATTTGAACGCAAGGAAAGAATTTCGAGATGCTGCCATAGGTATTCGATTAGAATAATCTAGCTAATTCTTAAAGCAGTTTGTTACTTGGCGTGGTCAAATTGCATATACTCGATCTGTCATTGTTTACATTTATTGGACTCAAAAATCGTTAATTTTCAGAGCCTAGATATCACAATATTTGCACGGTGGATACGACGATCTGATACAGATGAGTGAAAATTACGTATTGTCTTTTAAAGCTATGTCCTTACAGCAAAGTAGTATGTTTATTGTGATTTCACCCTGCATATGTAATAATTATGTGATATAATGTTATTAAACAGTGGATGCGACGATGTTTTAGTTTCGGGTGATTTTACACAAATGATTTATTGAGCTGTATGATAAGACTGAGCTGTGCAGCCTTCTGAAACTTTATGACGATGTGTCCTACCAGATGGTAATCGTATAGGGAAAAGAGTTATCCTATGATCTGAATAAGGCTAACAACTTTAACAGTTAGTAACCAATAAGAATAATGAAACTTCCTGGCAGATTAAAACTGTGTGCCCGACCGAGACTCGAACTCGGGACCTTTGTCTTTCGCGGGCAAGTGCTATACCAACTGAGCTACCGAAGCACGACTCACGTCCGGTACTCACAGCTTTACTTCTGCCAGTATCCGTCTCCTACCTTCCAAACTTTGCAGAAGCTCTTCTGCGAACCATGCAGAACTAGCACTCCTGAAAGAAAGGATATTGCGGAGACATGGCTTAGCCACAGCCTGGGGGATGTTTCCAGAATGAGATTTTCACTCTGCAGCGGAGTGTGCGCTGATATGAATAATGTTAATATTCACTGGCATTCTCGTTGCCAATCGGATAGAGAATTAAGTACTATGCACAGTAAACAATAATTAATGAGTGTCACCAAAAACACAACGGCGTCCAGCTTAAACCGTTTAGCCCTAATTTCTATTATTTCTTGATGTTAGGTAGAAAAACTAACTACATTTTGCTTACCATGGGGCTAGCACATTTATTTTCAGAACATATTCTTTCTAAGTAAAAAAAATGACTTTCTGTTGGTGAGCACTTACGATCCTTTGCCATATATTAATGACAGACAGTTAATGCTGATTTCTTTTCTTTCTTCGATTTATTTCACAAACGAATTTGTGTTTCCTTACTATATTATGATGGTACACAAGCAAATCTGTAATTTTTTCGGTTCCTTTATGTATAACAGTGACTAACAATTGTGAGACATTAGAATGATCAGTTTTCAATTTTTATCTGTAGATCTGTTCACCCTAAAGCTATAATGATCTATTAGTTACGATGCAGATCAACCACTTATGAGGATACTGAATAATACGGTGCTGCGTCCAGCTTGGATTTCATTACCAATTTTGTTTAACACTCACGATCCGAATTTGCCGAAACCGTCCATTCGAATAAAAGAAATGGCCTAGAACTTGTTTTTTGGCAGTGCTAATGAATAAGAATGATCGACCTGGTAAGTTAGATGTTATAAGGATATTATAGAGATGCTACCATGTATTGAATTCAACTTACATTTCGTTGTAGTTAAAGTCGTTGTAAGTTTTAGCACACACAAATACGCTTTTTTTCAAACACAAATATGAGGCTGTCATCCTTTCGTCTCACAAACTAATAACGGTCAATTTCCGAAACACACCATAACTGAAATGTTGATCGTAACACGTCATTCTAATGATACACGCATTTTCCGTTTTAGTACATGTTGGTGTAGCATGAAGTATTGCATTTTATTATTTACTTAATGTCCTTTCTTTAGCAGATGCTAGTGTGTAAGCATCCAGCGCTTTTTTATTGGTGTAAATTTTTTCACACTGTTATTATATAGTACTGCCCCCCCCCCCCCCTATTAATTTTAGTTTCGTTCTTAAATTATATTGTAGTAGGACGGTTGCCTGTACTTAAACAGTACGTTAATAATCACAAGGCTCCAAAAAAAATAATTTATGATAAGAGGAAATTTGATTGAAAACGAGCTGTCATCATAAAAGACATGCACATAAACTAACTTTCAAATATGCATGTGGCAGGTGATTAATAATTTCTAAGACTTGCTGGGTGATGGTAATGTTCCGAACCCCAACAGTAAAAAGCAAAACTTATAGTCAGGCACTGTACCTATTTAAAGGAAATTCTGAAAACAACAATGACAGTAAAGACAAACTACGAATATATATAAAAACTAAAACTACATTAACTATGGGAATATTCCCCTGAGTGTAATACAATGTAAAATACTGTGATACGTAATTCTAAATTTTCTTTTGTCACAAAAAGAATTTGTAGCTGTGTTAGTTATAAAGCGTTAAAATCCTCAACATAATGTAGCTTATTTGTGGCAGTAAATATAGTCACGGCGATGACTAGTGAGCCGTGGCGGTTCATATCGATAGTGCCACTCTGGTGGTTTATCTTTCCTGCCACGGTCAGGGCGGTAAGCAGCGTCCTCTGCGGCCTACGAGAGGAGTAACGAGGCGAGGTCCTGTGGGGGGGGGGGTTGCTCCGGAACGTGGTGGAAGACGGTTGTCGGGTTGATGCAGCGAATGTGGGACCGGACCTATCGCATGGAGATATACAAGTTAGCTCTGAACGGAAGGCGCAGTAGCAAGCAGTGGGAAGCGGGCGCCCTGTAATTTGTGTGAAGGAGTAACGATTTTTGTATTGAATGTCCCAGTGGTTCCCGAGAGTTGCGGTGGCTGCTTTCGGAGAAGAGACTTGGTAAGAGCTTGTGTCTACGCTCTTTTCCGTACGATGTTGGTGCCCGCCGTTATAAACGGGTGAAAATCAGGCGCTTGTATTGACTGTACGGGAACTGGAGCTGTAAGATTACATTTGTGATTGAGTCTCACTTCTACTTTGACAATTTAGAGGTGGAAACTGTGGTAGTTTCATTAGGTCTCGTTGTTTGTTGTGCAACTAAGCGAGTCAGTTATTTGGGATAACTGAGGGAGCACCATTATGTTGGTCTAAGTGATACGTTTTCCACATTTTGTCTATGGCTTTGCGAATCGAAATCATGGGGGAGTACACGTGTGAGTAATTTTGCTATTGTATTCATGGTTATGTTGTAAAGACTGTTATCTGGTGTGTTAAATCACGCACTGAGTTGTAGCCAATCTAAGCACAAGTTACCATTGCTACTTGCTTATGTGCTGCTGTCCTTATGATTGGCGTTGTTTGTATTTTGATTGTGGGTGTGCACACGTTAAAAAAATAAAAAATAATAAACAATATTACGGCTACTATTCATATGGGTTGTCCTGTAAGGAAATTGCTTAAGCTTTTGTCATATGCTAGTCTGTTTGCCTATCACATTGGCTTTCTATGCAACAACTGAAGGAATATGTATGGTGATTCAAGATTATAGGCTGACTAATATTTGAACTAGTGTTGAGGTTAAGGGCAAGATCAGCATCCAGCAAAGCAGCACGCTGCACGTGGTTACATGTTCCTCTATTGGGGAGCCGGAGCTCTGTTCTTGGATTTTGTAAGGATACGGGATGAGTGCATCGTTGTAGTTTTTCGCTTACTAAATTGCGGGGTGTCGGTGCCGTCCTAGGGCTAGACTTGTGATGTATGTTATGTTGAAAGAGAATTAACTGTACCAAACTTAAGAGAGCTTTTAGTTTGTTTTAGGTCTGTACATGGAATGATGTTGATATTTTGTCGATTGCGGCAATAACTTCCTGTGTGGGGAGATTCTCTGAGGGACTTGTATTGTACTGTTGCAGTGGAGTCCATCTGAAACGTGCTGCTTAAAACTTGGGACTGCATCTCTCTGATGTTATATATTACTGATTAATCTTAAATATATTGGATGCAATATGGTTGTTGAGGATTATGTAATTAATTTTGATCGCTAGTTCCTTAAAGGAATTAATAGTTTTAAAATATGTGCTCGGTCAGAGCCTATTAAATATGATTTTAACTCATCATTCAAATTTTCTTGTCTTGCGTTCTTAGAAGCCTTTGAGTTAAATGATTGCTATTTGCCTGTTTAAATGTTTGAGTGACTTAAAGGAAAAGAATATTATTTTGTAATTTGTACTGATTGTTCCTTTTGGGTAATACCTGACTTATGTGTTCAATAAATGAGTGTTAGTCAATGGTGATGCACGGTTCTATTGCTAGCATACCCCTTTCACTCCACAGCCTATTGAGCTGCTTTGTGTCGAAATTGTGCTCAGAACACCCCCCGGACCTGACACCTCAACTAGTTTCTAATGAAGTCCACAAATGTGCGTACTGCTAATTGTGAATGTTTCTGGTAGCACTGGTGCTACAGCTGTTAGTCACAGATGGCGCTATTGGTGACGGCTATCCTGGACGTGATACCAATCTTCCCGGCTCGATGAGTGGGAGGGGGAGAAAGAGGAGGGAGGAGGAATGTGATACAGCACCTTATGATCTCTGAGCTGATGATAAAGCATTAGTGAATAGGAAAAGGCAGCTGTGCTACGTGGAATAGCGTTAAAAATGTACTGGCAGTCTTGTCTGACGAGTGAACTGTTAAGATAGTGACCCCTACGTTCGTAACTAGAGTTCCTTTACGTATCCAAAAATATAGCCTTTGTTTTTGTAAATGTTTTTTCTTATTAATTTTTTGAATTAATACTGCTTTTAATAAATCACCTTAAACTGTTTGCCTGTCGGTATTTTCCGGTTGACCGTTGCCACAGATTGGAGGAAGGAAACGAAAAACTAGTTTCTGTATTATCACTTCTCCTTATTAACGCTGTACATTCAGACGTTCATTTCTCTGTTTCTTACTCAAAGGCAGAAGGGAAGCAGACGAAATGTTGGACTCTTTACGGGTAGTAAAAATCTCAGCGAAATGTTCACAAGTCTGGCCGAATTATTAGACAGCCTTTGTAAATAATACAACAACATTCAAATGTATCACGTGTAGGAAAATTGAACCTCTGTGTACATTATCCTATGATAATAACTTGTAACAAAGTAAGAGATATGTGGTGACGCAGTCATTAAGACGCAAATTATTTTTTAAACAAGCTCAACTGATGTATACGATTTGAATTGGGACTATTGGCCCTATAGTGATTGCATCAAGTCCTTAATGGAGGTTGAACTTGCGGAAGCAATGGGTTGATACTAATGTGTCAGATAGATTAGTTACTAAATAAATCATCTTGGCGAAAATTGCTAAATAAGGTCTCTAGAGAAGATGTTCGAGAATTCTTAGACTAGTTTTTAAGTGTGCAATAGGTGACCAGCGCTGCCTACTCTCACACTTGGTCTAGCCAGCGTACCTTTTGTTCCACTGGAGGGTATCCTTTGAATAGCCACATGGCTAGAACCAGCCTTAATACCGTCATCGCGGAACGACGTTTTGGTTTAGCAAAAGAAGGTGCCTGGTCGCTCTGGAGCAGTGACACGTCTGAGTGAATACGATCGATGAGTATGAAAGATGCGAACGAACCACAGCTATTTTTGTACTGATTTAATGTTAGACGAAATTTATTTTATGACGACATTTAAAGCTTCCAGCTACTTCTTAAACTAAACCGAGTACGTAACTTAAATGACCACAACTAAAATTCTCTAAAAATATTCCACTCTTTTACACAAGATTTTGCCCGAAGAATGATTATTAACGTGATTTGGCATCGATTTGATCAATATATTGGGAAGCAGAAAGCGTTTTGATTGGACAACGAAAAGTACCAGGTGGAAGATGAGATCAGTGTTTAACATCCAGTCGACCAGTCGACAGCAAGGTCATTATAGATGAAGCACGGTCTCCGATTGGGGAAGGAAATCGGCCGTGCTCTTTGTCGAACGAACCACCCCGACATCTGCCTGAAGTGGTTTAGGGAAATCACGGAAAACCTATATCAGCAGTGCAGACTACTGACCACTCAGCCACCTCACCCGGTGAAAAAAAAAAAAAAAAAGGTTGGATCGAGTATAAATTTAAGGGAGTGCAACACTGTAATCACTAATCACACCTAACTTCCTGGCAAAACCTACAACTGTCTGTGTGTCCTGCTTTATATAAATGGCACGTGCTATGAGGACGTAAGATCTCACGTTGTAAACCTTAGACTCTATCCACGAATGAACCTAAAACAATAATCACTCCCAAGATGTCGGGATCAGCAGGAAGTATTGAAGCTCACAGAAGCTCTACCTTACCGTATAATGGATGTAAAGTGCATGCAAAGAATTGGCAAATATTTCTGCTGATGACAGCTTGACTTATATCGATTCTGCTGCAGGAAAAACGTATTTAAACGTTTGAGCTAATATCAACTATCTATTTAAGTAATAATATAAGAGTACGTGTTTACATCCGAGAAATGCGTTAAAATCTTCATAAATAACTGTGGAACGAGCAATAAATGAAGAAGACTTATCAATAACTTCATGTTATTATTGAACAATCCAGTAAGAAATTGGAGCATCAAGACTACACTCGTCCTTCAATGGACCACGTGGAGTACAAATTCACAAACATTAGAATCAGTACAAAAGGAAACCTCATACAGTCGAAAATCCCGATACCAATACGAAATGAGTAGGAAGGTAACATACGCCTTACGCTACATTCACGGATGAATAAATACAAAGGAAGGTACACGTATTCATCTCAAAACTCTATTAGGCAATGCGCCACCTGCTTAGAAACGGTCTCAGCAGAAGTTCCTGTACGTTGCAGCACATAAATGGCGTACGATATGAAACCTCATAAATCATCGTATGAGCACAGACAGCGTCCTCGCGATGTGTGAAGCGATAACAACCCCGGAATAAGACACGCCAGAACAGCATCCAGAAAGAGACAGCCAAATGTCAAATTCCTAATCTCACTGTCTACTTGGACACGCTTGCTGCAAATTCTCTTCTGATGACACGTAATTGGCCAGTCAGCTATTCTTCTAATGTATAGCGTATACATACACCTTCCCTAGGCAGCCAAGGACATTAGTATGCAGAATGAGATTTTCACTCTGCAGCGGAGTGTGCGCTGATATGAAACTTCCTGGCAGATTAAAACTGTGTGCCCGACCGAGACTCGAACTCGGGACCTTTGTCTTTCGCGGGCAAGTGCTCTACCTTCTGAGCTACCGAAGCACGACTCACGCCCGGTACTCACAGCTTTACTTCTGCCAGTATCCGTCTCCTACCTTCCTAACTTTACAGAAACTCTCCTGCGAACATTGCAGAACTAGCTCTCCTGAAAGAAAGGATATTGTGGAGACATGGCTTAGCCACCGCCGGGGAGATGTTTCCAGAATGAGATTTTCACTCTGCAGCGGAGTGTGCGCTGATATGAAACTTCCTGGCAGATTAAAACTGTGTGCCCGACCGAGACTCGAACTCGGGACCTCTGCCTTTCGCGGGCAAGTGCTCTAACTGCTGAGCTACCGAAGCACGACTCACGCCCGGTACTCACAGCTTTACTTCTGCCAGTATCCGTCTCCTACCTTCCAAACTCTACAGAAGCTCTCCTGCGAACCTTGCAGAACAAGCACTCCTGAAAGAAAGGATATTGCGGAGACATGGCTTAGCCACAGCCGGGGGGATGTTTCCAGAATGAGATTTTCACTCTGCAGCGGAGTGTGCGCTGATATGAAACTTCCTGGCAGATTAAAACTGTGTGCCCGACCGAGACTCGATCTCGGGACCTTTGCCTTTCGTGGGCAAGTGCTAGGCTGCAGTATGGCTTGGCAGTAGAGAATACGAGCGTACTGCCTTTGCAGCTGTCCAGAAACTTATCGCTTGCATAAAAGTAAGTGACTGGAAAGCGGTTGTTTAATGCACGCCTTTCAACTTCAAGTACAAAATTCACTGATAACAGAAAGAATTGAAAAGAACGAGTTATTGTGGGTACAGCTGATTTTCTTACCGCCAATTGCACCCTGATAATGTATATACGGTGGTAGATGAAAGTACTTTAAATATTCATCCATGTGTGACAGGACCAGCTAAACAAACTCAGGCTAAATAATCTTTGAGAAAGCTTATAGTGTCACACATCTCGTTTAATAGATTACTTAGCCACAAACGTAGAATGTTGTGTCTTCGTAAACTTTCATAGCGTAATAATTGGTTGTATATTCATGTCGGGTCTCCAGCCGGAACATGTCGTCATCACGACACAATATTTCGGCGGTCCACCAGGCATTCTTATGTTTCGAGGGAAGCATATCTTAAAAAATGGGAACAATTTTAAAGAAATTGTATTCCGTCCACCACCTGAGACCAAAGCTCTGCTAGGCTCACTGAAGTACAATTTGGGTTTGAGGAAGCCCGGGGTCTACAAGATTCCCTGCCACTCCGGGAGAGCCTATATTGTACAAACGATTCGTACGGCCCAGGATAGATCCGTGGAGCATCATCACCACAGGCGTTTATTTCAGCCAGAAAAATCTGCGGGGGCGGAACATTGTCTTACGGAAGGACATAAAATGTTGTCCGATGAGACACAAGCGGTTGCCACTACGTCACGGTACTGGGACTACGTAGTGAAAAACGCCATTGAAATCCGGCTAGCTGACAATATTATAAACGAAGATAAGGGATATCCTTTAAGAAAGAGTTGGAACCCTGTTCTGTCAGACATTAAGAAACAACGGTCTTTGTTTCGGTCCCTAATTGCTTGTGAATAGTGTTTGATACCTATTTATCGTTTCCCCGAGCTTTCACCACCGATGTGCTATTGTTCCTTGCGCTAAAGAGCAGTTATGATCGCATACGCGGTGGGGACCCACGGCCGCTGTATGAAGGAGCCACCGCAGCGTGTTTGATTTCGGCCTACTCACCTCAAGACGGGGGCAAGGTGGGCCGCCGTATTATTGTGTCCAGATGACGACATGTTCGGGCTGGAGACCCGACATGAATACAACGTGCAATGTTTTTGTACAGACCAATGTGTCTGATATCGATCGGGATGGCTGACTGTTTGGAAATAAACAGTAGTGTAATACAGTGCTGAAACTATCCTTATTTTAACGTTTGCGTTCATTAAAGATACGCGAGGCTATCATTTACAACAAAGTATCTAACAGTAACCGTAATTTTTGAGGCATCTACATCTACGTGGTTACTCTACAGTAAACACTTAAGTGCCTAGGAGAGGGTTTATCGAAGTGTTTTCATACTACTTCTCTACCATTACACTCTCTAATCGGAAGAAGGAACACCTACATCCGTTCGAGCTCTGATTTCTCTTATTTTATTGTGATGATCATTTCAACCCTACGTAGGTGGATGTCAAAATAATTTCGCATTCGGAAGAGAAAGCTGTTGATTGAAATTTCGGAAATAGATCTCGCCGCATAGAAAACCGCCCTTCTTTCAGGGACTGCCACCCCAACTAGCGTATCATATCAGTGACACTCTCTCCCCTATTGCGCGATAACACGAAACGAACTGCCCTTCCTTGCACTTTTTCGATGCCCTCCGTCAATCCTACCTCGTAAGGATCCCACACCGCGTATCAATAATCCAGCAGAGGACGGACAAGTGTAATGTAGACTGTCACTTTAGTGGGTTTGTCACATCTTCTAAATGTTCTTCCAACAAAGTGCAGTCTTTGTTTCGCCTTCCCCACAATATTATCTATGTGGTCTTTCTATTTTAAGTTGCTCGTAATTGTAATTCGTAGGTATTTAATCTGTCAGCCATTATATTTGTGTGATTTATCGTATACACAGCCGGCCGCGGTGGCCGTGCGGTTCTAGGCGTTGCAGTCCGGTACCGCGGGACTGCTACGGTCGCAGGTTCGAATCCTGCCTCGGGCATGGGTGTTTGTAATGTCCCCTGTAGAGTGAAAATTTCATTATAGAAACATTCTCCAGGCTGTGGGTAAGCCACGTCTCCGCAATATCCTTTCTTTCAGGAGTGCTAGTTCTGCAAGGTTCGCAGGAGATCTTCTGTAAAGTGTGGAAGGTAGGAGACGAGGTACTGGCAGAAGTAAAGCTGTGAGGACGGGGAGTGAGTCGTGCTTGGGTAGCTCAGTTGGTAGAGCACTTGCCCACGAAAGTCAAAGGTCCCGAGCTTGAGTCTCGGTCCGGCACACAGTTTTAATTAGCCAGGAAGATTCATATCAGCGCACACTCAGATGTAGAGTGAAAATCCCATTCTAAGTGCTAGCTGTGTTTCACAAAAACGATATTTTCTGAATCCGTGTAGGTTATATTAATAAATCATTTCATTCAAGGTGATTCATAATGTTCGAATTCAGTATATGGGTCTGTAATTAAATGGGTTACTCCTATTTCCGTTGTTGTATAATGGTGTGACCTGTGGTACTTTCCAGCATTTAGGAACAGACCTTTCAAGTGAGCGCTTGTACATGATTAATAAGAAAGGCGCTATTCTGTCTGCATACTCTGAAAGGAACCTGACTGGTATAGCATCTGGATCGGAAGACTTGCCTATCTTAAATGATTTGAGTTGTTTCGCAACACCGAAGATATCTTCTTTTATGTCACTCATGATAACAGCTATTCTGGTTCCGAATTCTGGAATATTTACTTCGTCTTCTCTCTTGAAGGAATAACGGGAAAATGTATCTAGTAACTCCTCTTTAGTGGCATAGTCATTTGTAACATTTCCATCGCAAGTGCGCAGTGACGGTATTGACTGTTTTTTGCCACTGGTGTACTTTACATACGACCAGAATCTCTTTGGGTTTTCTCCCACATTTTGAGACAATGTTTTATTGTGGAGCCTATTAGAAGCATCTCGCATTGACGTCCGCACTAAATTTCAAGCTTCCGAGAAAGTTAGCCAGTCTTGCAGATTTTGCGTTCTTCGGAATTTGGCATGCTTTTTTCCATACCCTTATTGTTAGCAACAAATGCTATCTTTTGATGTGACCCGCCTACTCGTCAAACAGTACGATACCTACACATTAACAAATAATAGCAATCACAGTATTTGTTGTTGTGGTCTTCAGTCCTGAGACTGGTTTGATGCAGCTCTCCATGCTACTCTATCCTGTGCAAGCTTCTTCATCTCCCAGTACCTACTGCAACCTACATCCTTCTGAATCTGCTTAGTGTATTTATCTCTTGATCTCCCTCTACGATTTTTACCCTCCACGCTGCCCTCCAATACTAAATTCGTGATCCCTTGATGCCTCAGAAATTGTCATACCAACCGGTCCCTTCTTCTTGTCAAGTTGTGCCACAAACTCCTCCTCTCCCCAATTGTGTTCAATAACTCCTCATTAGTTATGTGATCTACCCATGTACTCTTCAACATTCTTCTGTACACCACATTTCGAAAGCTTCTACTCTCTTCTTGTCTAAACTATTTATCGTCAGTGTTTCACTTCCATGCGTGGCTACACTCCAAACAAATACTTTCAAAAGGACTTCCTGACACTTAAATCTATACTCGATGTTAACAAATTTCTCTTCTTCAGAAACGCTTTCCTTGCCATTGCCAGTCTACATTTTATATCGTCTCTACTTTGACCATCATCAGTTAATTTGCTCCCCAAATAGCAAAACTCCCTTATTACTTTAAGTGTCTCATTTCCTAATCTAACACCCTGAGCATTACCCGATTTATTTCGACTACGTTCCATTATCCTCATTTTGCTTTTGTTGATGTTCAT
This sequence comes from Schistocerca gregaria, assembly GCF_023897955.1. Classification (NCBI taxonomy): domain Eukaryota; kingdom Metazoa; phylum Arthropoda; class Insecta; order Orthoptera; family Acrididae; genus Schistocerca; species Schistocerca gregaria. Next base: position 338,386,056 of record NC_064926.1, on the reverse strand, counting down.
CTTATATCCTCCTTTCAAGACACTTTCCATTCCGTTCTACTGCTCTTCCAAGTCCTTTGCTGACTCCGACAGAATCCCAAAGTTTTCATTTCTTCACAATGGATTTTAATACCTACTCAGAATTTTTCTTTTGTTTCCTTTACTGCTTGCTCAGTATACAGATGGAATATCACCGGGGAGAAGCTACATTCCTCTGGCTCGTGATGACTGGGTGTTGTGTGCTGTCCTTAGGTTACTTGGGGTTAAGTAGTTCTAAGTTCTAGGGGACTAATGACCATAGATGTTAAGTCCGATAGTGCTTAGAGCCGTTTGAACCATTTTTTAGAGGCTACAACTCTGTCTCACACCCTTCCCAACCACTGATTCCCTTCCATGCCTCTCGAATCTTATAACTGCCATCTGGTTTCTGTACAAATTGTAAATAGCCTTTCGCTCCCATTACTTTACCCCTGCCACCTTTACAATTTGAAAGAGAGTATTCCAGTCAACGTTGTCAAAAGCTTTCTCTAAGTCAACAAATGCTAGAAACGTAGGTTTGCCTTTCCTTAAACTTTCTTCTAAGGTAAGTCGTAGGGACAGTATTGCCTCACGTGTTGCAACATTTCTACGGAATCCAAACTGATCTTCCCCGAGGTCGGCTTCTACCAGTTTTTCCATTCGTCTGTAAATAATTCGCGTTAGTATTTTGCAGCCGTGACTTATTAAACTGATAGTTCGCTAATTTTAACATCTGTCAACACCTGTTTTCTTCGGGATTGCAATTATTATATTCATCTTGAAGTATGAGGGTATTCGTCTGTCTGATACATCTTGCTCACCAGATGGTAGAGTTTTGTCAGGACTGGCTCTCCCAAGGCCGTCAGTAATTCTAATGGAATGTTGTCTACTCCCGGGGCCTTGTTTCGACTCAGGTCTTTCAGTGCTCTGTCAAACTCTTCACGCAGTATCGTATCTCCCATTTCATTTTCATCTACATCCTCTTCGATTTCCATAATGTTGTCCTCAGGTACATCGCCCTTGTATAGATCCTCTATATACTCCTTCAACCTTTCTGCTTTCCCTTGTTTGCTTACAAGTGGGGTTTCATCTGAGCTATTGATATTCATGCAAGTGGCACTCTTTTCTCCAAAGGTCTCTTTAATTTTCCTGTTGGCAGTATCTATCTTAACCCTAGTGAGATAAGCCTCTACATCTTTGCATTTGTCCTCTAGCCATCCGTGGTTAGCCATTTTGCACTTCCTGTCGATTTCACTATTGAAACGTTTGTTTTCCTTTTTGCCTGCTTCATTTACTAAATTTTTATATTTTCTCCTCTCATCAATTAAATTCAGTATTTCTTCTCAGACGAAATAAGAAGAGCCTGTAGTTTGTAAACTTTATTTCGAAGAGTGGGACAACAGCGACAGTATTATGAGGTCGGAAGGATTTTTTTTTCTATTTGGCGCCCAGACGGATCGTGTGTCACTGCAGGCTGAGATTCGGTCAGCGCGGTCTGCATACGCCGGCGGTCGCTTCCAGCGGAGGCGCCGCGCTGCCGGCAGGCGGTCCCTCGAGATTGGATTCACGCCTCGGCAGCCGTCGGGTGGCGGGCCATCAGCGACGCGTCATCTCGCATCGTGTCTGGCGTCTCGCGCCTCCAGCGAGATACGCCACTGGAAGATGGAAGCTCCCAGACAGGCGCCCAGATGATACGCAATACGGACCTAGCGAGAAGCGCCGGGAGGGTGCGTGTCACCAAATTCCTGTCATGTGGGACTTCTGGTACCAGGCATTTTTCTGGTTTGTCCTGTATTTAGAAGTCTCGCGGGATGTGAATAGTCGCGGATATATATGGTTAGAAATATTACTTGCATTTTTCTCACATGACATTCCGAAAACGTTGCATAACGGAATCAGATCCACTACTGGCCTTTAAAATTGCTACACCAAAATGAAATGCAGATGATAAACGGGTATTCATTGGACAACTATATTATACTAGAACTGACATGTCATTACATTCTCACCCAATTTGGGTGCATAGATCCTGAGAAATCAGTACTCAGAACAACCACCTCTGGCCGTAATAACGGCCTTGATACGCCTGGGCATTGAGTCAAACAGAGCTTGGATGGCGTGTACAGATACAGCTGCTCATGCAGCTTCAACACGATAGCACAGTTCATCAACAGTAGTGACTGGCGTATTGTGACGAACCAGATACTGAGCCACCATTGACCAGACGTTTTCAATTGGTGAGAGATCTGGAGAATGTGCTGGCCAGGGCAGCAGTCGAACATTTTCTGTATCCAGAAAAGCCCGTACAGGATCCGCAACATGCGGTAGTGAATTATCCTGCTGAAATGTACGGTTTCGTTGGGATCGAATGAAGGGTAGAGCCACGGGTCGTAACACATCTGAAATGTAAAGTCCACTGTTCAAAGCGCCGTCAATGTGAACAAGAGGTGACCGAGACGTGTAATCAATGGCACCCCATACTCTCACGCCGGGTGATACGTCAGTATGGGGATGACGAATACACGTTTCCAATGTGCGTTCACCGCGATGTCGCCGAACACGGATGCGACCATCATGTTACTGTAAACAGAACCTGGATTAGAACAATAAAATGACGTTTTGCCATTCGTGCACCAAGGTTCGCCGTTGAGTACACCATCACAGGCGCTTCTGTCTGTGACGCAGCGTCAAGGGTAACCGCAGCCACGGTCTCCGAGCTGATAGTCCATGCTGCTGCAAACGTCGTCTAACTGTTCGTGCAGACGGTTGTTGTCTTGCAAACGTCCCCATCTGTTGACTCATGGATCGAGACGTGGCTGCACGATCCGTTACCGCCATCCGGATAAGATGCCTGTCATCTCGACTGCTAGTGATACGAGGCCGTTGGGATACAGCACGGTGTTCCGTATTACCCTCCTGAACCCACCGATTCCATATTCTGCTAACAGTCATTGGATCTGGACCAACGCGAGCAGGAATGTCGCGATACGATAAACCGCAATCGCGATAGGCTACAATGCGACGTTTATCAAAGCCCTAAACGTGATGGTACGCATTTCTCCTCCTTACACGAGGCATCACAACAACGTTTTACCAGGCAACGCTGGATATCTTCTGTTTGTGTATGAGAAATAGGTTGGAAACATTCCTCGTGTCAGCACGTGTAGGTGCCGCCTCCAGCGCCAATCTTGTGTGAATGCTCTGAAAAGGTAATCATTTGCATATCACGGCATGTTCCTCCTGTCGGTTAAATTTCGCGTCTGTGGTGTAGCAATTTTAATGGCCAATAGTGTATATGAAGTATTTCTAAACTTCCGTAAGGCAAGTTGCTCGGTATCGTAATACGTTTATTAACAAAATGACGACCATATGATGTATCGAACAGAAATCTTGAATAATCTGGGGATTTATTGGTATACAGGACGCAACATGTTATCTTGCCTAGAGAGACAAGGAGAAACTGGAACTGCGAGGGTCACTTCAAATGAAATGCACGCTACTTTTATAAAAATACAGTTTTCATTCTGCATGTGTGAAAGTCTTACAGTGTGTACTTAAATCCTTCCCGCTTGTTTTCAAACTTAGTTCAACCTGTTCCCGTAAGTGGCGCTTTTGTGTTAGTAGATGAGCCAACACCGTGTTACGAGTGGAGGCCGAAATGCACGTGTGTTAGCTCAAGCAGGCTAGCGTGAGGAGGGAAGAACTATACCGACGTTCGGTCTGGAGCATGACAAGGAATGAGAGTTCAGAAAGAAGACGTAATTATTTTGATACTTAACTTTAATCCATTAATGATGAACCTCGCTCTTGACGGTACATGAGTAACAATATTATCTGTTCAGAATACATTCTTAAAGTAATTATAGAACTGAATATGGGGCCTTGCTAGGTCGTAGAAAATGACGTAGCTGAAGGCTATGCTAAACTGTCGTCTCTGCAAATGAGAGCGTATGTAGGCAGTGAACCATTGCTAGCAAAGTCGGCTGTACAACTGGGGCGAGTGCTAGGAAGTCTCTCTAGTAGACCTGCCGTGTGGCGGCGCTCGGTCTGCAATCACTTACGGTGGCGACACGCGGGTCCGACGTATACTACCGGACCGCGGCAGATTTAAAGGCTACCATCTAGCAAGTGTGGTGTCTGGCGGTGACACCACAGGCGCCGTCACAGCTTCTCTTAGAGATGGCTGCTACACTTGACGTTTGTCAGAAGCAACGTGCTGTCATAGAATTCTTGTGCTGTGAAAACGAGACAGTGGGAAACATCCACAAGAGATTGAAAAAGTTTTATGGAGATGCTGTAAGTAGGCTGTTTAGGTTTTTTTATTGGTAACGCCTCCGCCACGTAGCGCTCTGAATGAAAATCACTGGCTGTGCCGTGTGCAGTCTGTGGCTGGTTTGCATTGTTGTCTGCCATTGTAGTGTTGGGCAGCGGCAGCTGGATGCTAACAGCGCGTAGCGATGCGCAGTTGGAGGTGAGCCGCCAGCAGTGGTGGATGTGGGGAGAGAGATGGCGGAGTTTTGAAATTTGTAAGAATGGATGTCATGAACTGATATATATATTATGACTATTAAGGTAAATACATTGTTTGCTCTCTATTAAAATGTTTCATTCGCTAACTATGCCTATCAGTAATTAGTGCCTTCCTTAGTGTGAATCTTTTATTTAGCTGGCAGTAGTGGCGCTCGCTGTATTGCAGTAGTTAGAGTAACCAAGATTTTTATGAGATTTTTGGTGAGGTAAGTGATTTGTGAAACGTATAGGTTAATGTTAGTCAGGGCCATTCTTTTGTAGGGATTTTTGAAAGTCAGATTGCGTTGCGCTGAAAATATTGTGTGTCAGTTTAAGCACAGTCATGTACAATTTTTCAAAGGGGACGTTTCAATGCTGCTGTCGATCACAGTACAGTTAGTCGGTGGGCAAGCAGGTTACATGATGAAAGCGGGCATGGCAATATTGAGGACTGTCCTCGCAGCGGCGGGACTCGTACTGCACACACTGCAGAGAGTTAACTGCTGATAGAGGCGTCGCAGTGAACGAATTGTCACGCTATGTGGGAATATGGAAATGAAGTGTTTGCAGATTACTGAAAGTGTTGGCGTTAAAAAAGGTTTGTGCCAGGTGGGTTCCCATGATGTTGATAGTGGCTAACAGAGAAACAAGAGCCGGCCGGAGTGGCGGAGCGGTTCTGGGCACTACAGTCTGGAACCGCGAGACCGCTACGGTCGCAGGTTCGAATCCTGCCTCAGGCATGGATGTGTGTGATGTCCTTAGGTTGGTTAGGTTTAAGTAAATCTAAGTTCTAGGGAACTGATGACCTCAGAAGTTGCGTCCCATAGTGCTCAGAGCCATTTGAACCATTTTTGAGAAACAAGAAAGCGGTATGCAGCGAACTTTTGGAACAGTATGAGAATGGTGGAGATGAATTTCTTGGAAGAATTGTGACGGGCGATGAAACATGGCTCCATCATTTTTCACCAGAGACGAAGTGGCAATCAATGGAGTGGCATCATGCAAATTGAACCAAGAACAAAAAATTCAAACCCACGCCTTCTACTGAAAAATTTATGGCTGCGGTGTTTTTCGATTCCTAAGGACTCTTGCTTGTGGAAATCATGCCAAGTGGAACCACCATAAATTCTTATGCACATGCGGCGACACTGAAGAAACTTCAAGCTCGACTGAGTCGTGTTCGACCACATCGGCAAACGCAGGATGTTTTGCTGTTGCACGACAATGCACGCCCACATGTCAGTAAAAGAAACATGGAAGCGATCACAAAACTCGGATGGACAACACTGAAACGGCCGCCTTACAATCCTGACCTGGTTCCATGCGTCTATCATCTCTTTGGGAATCTGAAAGACTCTCTTCGTGGAACAAGGTTTGAAGATGACTCCCTTGTGCACGCTGCCAAACAGTGGCTCCAGCAGGTTGGTCCAGAATTTTACCGTGCGGGTATACAGGCGCTGGTTCCAAGATGGCGTAAGGCAGTTGAGAGGGCTGGACATTATGTGGAGAAATGAAAGTATTGTTCCTAAGGGATGTATCTACACACTGTACAAATTTCAAACATGTAGAATAAAAGATGGATTTAAAAAGTAGTGTGCATTTCTTTTGGAGTGACCCTAGTAATTGCAGATGCGGTCCAGGTAGATGTTCTGGGTTAGTTTCATGTTCCGTTTATTATTTGTACTACAATCCGTGCTGATATGGAAGAAGTCATTTTACGTTCACGTTACACATTCATTTGTAAACATGTCTACATGCTGACCATTTGCATGGTGTTCGATTTATATGTATCTACATAGATCTGAGTTAGTAATTCGTACCCACCACCTTTTACACACTGCAAAAGCAGAATTTCTTCTACGGGTTAGGAATTGACAAGTCTTTCAGCTTGTTTTCCAATCTAACTTTCTGTCTGTCAGACGTTTTATATCAGTGGGTTAATACTAAACTAAACTAAACTCCATCCGTACAGGTCTCAGAAGACCCTAAAGGTACTGACCGATCGCCGTGTCATCCTCAGCCTACACCATGGTATGCGGATATCGAGGGGCGTGTGGCCAGCGCACCACTCTTCCGTCCGTTGTCAGTTTTCCCGCCCGGAGCGGCTACTTCTCAGTCATGTAGCTTCTCAGTTTGCCTCACAATTGCCGGGTGCGCACCACTTGCCCACAGCGCACGGCAGACCGGACGGTCACCCATCCAAGAGCCAGCCAAGCCCCGTAGCTCTCAACTTCGCTGACCTGACGGGAATCGGTATTACTATAGCGGCAAGGCCGCTGGTATATCAAGGTGTTGGTGATCAAATATTTTGGTTGTAGCGTTTTGTACTCCTTTGTGTGCTAAAGGCAACCTTAACGTGGAATAATGAATGTCACTTCTTCTTTTGTTATTTTAATTGTGATTGATCCTTTCCAACTGCAATGAATTATTTACAACAAACTTCATGAGGGAATAACTGTAATGTAAATCAGTTATGAAAATGCCTGACTCCGTAAACAGATGTCAACAACACTATCGTGGATGAACACAGCATATTATTCTTAGAATACTTTTTATTTAGCAATGAGAACTTTGCTATATGAGTTAGCCCCGAGTGTGAAGGGAGGCAGGGACGAGGGAGCAGGAAGGATGGAAAGGGACAGTGATACACAAAGTACCCTCCGCCGCCAGCTACTAGGTGGTCTGCAGAGTATAGATGTATATATGGATGTAGGTGTTCCCATCTTTTCCTGCGTCACCCGGCCCTCTTTACCTTGATGCTTACAAAAAACGTATCTTCTCCGCATTTTATCTTCATTCATTCTGTTAATGTTATTGTAATTTTCTTCTGCACTCCTTCACCCTTCCCCCAATATTATAAACATTAAGATCCGTTATTGTATATAGGTTACGTGTTCTGTCTGATCTGGAGCAACCTCTAACTTACTTTTACTGTATTTTGTCATTACCGCTCTTTGGATGTTTATCATGTCCTTCTGTGTTATAATTGCAATATGTTGGAACGCACAGCACTTGACAAATTGGCCAATACAAAATACATTAAATACTTGTAAACAACGACTAGGTATTTTTCAATTTACAAAGTTTTATTCTTGAGTTCTTCGTTGTCTTATTATTCAACGTTCTGTTTACAGTACCACATGTTGTTGTTGTGGTCTTCAGTCCTGAGACTGGTTTGATGCAGCTCTCCATGCTACTCTATCCTGTGCAAGCTTCTTCATCTCCCAGTACCTACTACAACCTACATCCTTCTGAATCTGCTTAGTGTACTCATCTCTCGGTCTCCCTCTACGATTTTTACCCTCCACACTGCCCTCCAATGCTAAATTTGTGATCCCTTGATGCCTCAAAACATGTCCTACCAACCGATCCCTTCTTCTAGTCAAGTTGTGCCACAAACTTCTCTTCTCCCCAATCCTATTCAATACCTCCTCATTAGTTACGTGATCTATCCACCTTATCTTCAGTATTCTTCTGTAGCACCACATTTCGAAAGCTTCTATTCTCTTCTTGTCCAAACTAGTTATCGTCCATGTTTCACTTCCATACATGGCTACACTCCAAACAAATATTTTCAGAAATGACTTCCTGACACTTAAATCTATATTCGATGTTAACAAATTTCTCTTCTTCAGAAACGCTTTCCTTGCCATTGCCAGTCTACATTTTATATCCTCTCTACTTCGACCATCATCAGTTATTTTACTTCCTAAATAGCAAAACTCCTTTACTACTTTAAGTGTCTCATTTCCTAATCTAATTCCCTCAGCATCACCCGATTTAATTTGACTACATTCCATTATCCTCGTTTTGCTTTTGTTGATGGTCATCTTATATCCTCCTTTCAAGACACTGTCCATTCCGTTCAACTGCTCTTCCAAGTCCTTTGCCGTCTCTGACAGAATTACAATGTCATCGGCGAACCTCAAAGTTTTTACTTCGTCTCCATGAATTTTAATACCTACTCCAAATTTTTCTTTTGTTTCCTTTACTGCTTGCTCAATATACAGATTGAATAACATCGGTGAGAGGCTACAACCCTGTCTCACTCCTTTCCCAACCACTGCTTCCCTTTCATGCCCCTCGACTCTTATGACTGCCATCTGGTTTCTGTACAAATTGTAAATAGCCTTTCGCTCCCTGTATTTTACCCCTGCCACCTTTAGAATTTGAAAAAGAGTATTCCAGTCAACATTGTCAAAAGCTTTCTCTAAGTCTACAAATGCTAGAAATGTAGGTTTGCCTTTTCTTAATCTTTCTTCTAAGATAAGTCGTAAGGTCAGTATTGCCTCACGTGTTCCAACATTTCGACGGAATCCAAACTGATCCTCCCCGAGGTCCGCATCTACCAGTTTTTCCATTCGTCTGTAAAGAATTCGCGTTAGTATTTTGCAGCTGTGACTTATTAAACTGATAGTTCGGTAATTTTCACATCTGTCAGCACCTGCTTTCTTTGGGATTGGAATTATTATATTCTTCTTTAAATCTGAGGGTATTTGGCCTGTCTCATACATCTTGCTCACCAGCTGGTAGAGTTTTGTCATGACTGGCTCTCCCAAGGCCGTCAGTAGTTCTAATGGAATGTTGTCTACTCCGGGGGCCTTGTTCCGACTCAGGTCTTTCAGTGCTCTGTCAAACTCTTCACGCAATATCGTATCACCCATTTCGTCTTCATCTACATCCTCTTCCATTTCCATAATATTGTCCTCAAGTACATCACCCTTGTATAAACCTTCTATATACTCCTTCCACCTTTCTGCCTTCCCTTCTTTGCTTAGAACTGGGTTGCCATCTGAGCTCTTGATATTCATACACGTGGTTCTCTTCTCTCCAAAGGTCTCTTTAATTTTCCTGTAGGCAGTATCTATCTTACCCCTAGTGAGATAAGCCTCTACATCCTTACATTTATCCTCTAGCCATCCCTGTTTAGCCATTTTGCACTTCCTCTCGATCTCATTTTTGAGACGTTTGTATTCCTTTTTGCCTGCTTCATTTACTGCATTTTTATATTTTCTCCTTTCATCAATTAAATTCAATATTTCTTCTGTTACCCAAGGATTTCTAGCAGCCCTCGTCTTTTTACCTACTTTATCCTCTGCTGCCTTCACTACTTCATCCCTCAGAGCTACCCATTCTTCTTCTACTGTATTTCTTTCCCCCATTCCTGTCAATTGCTCCCTTATGCTCTCCCTGAAACTCTGTACAACCTCTGGTTCTTTCAGTTTATCCAGGTCAAATCTCCTTAATTTCCCACATTTTTGCAGTTTCTTCAGTTTTAATCTACAGGTCATAACCAATAGATTGTGGTCAGAGTCCACATCTGCCCCTAGAAATGTCTTACAACTTAAAACCTGGTTCCTAAATCTCTGTCTTACCATTATATAATCTATCTGATACCTTTTAGTATCTCCAGGGTTCTTCCACGTATACAACCTTCTTTCATGATTCTTAAACCAAGTGTTACCTATGACTAAGTTGTGCTCTGTACAAAATTCTACTAGGCGGCTTCCTCTTTCATTTCTTAGCCCCAATCCATATTCACCTACTATGTTTCCTTCTCTCCCTTTTCCTACACTCGAATTCCAGTCACCCATTACTATTAAATTTTCGTCTCCCTTCACTATCTGAATAATTTCTTTTATTTCATCGTACATTTCTTCAATTTCTTCGTCATCCTCAGAGCTAGTTGGCATATAAACTTGTACTACTGTAGTAGGTGTGGGCTTCGTATCTATCTTGGCCACAATAATGCGTTCACTATGCTGTTTGTAGTAGCTTACCCGCATTCCTATTTTCCTATTCATTATTAAACCTACTCCTGCATTACCCCTATTTGATTTTGTGTTTATAACCCTGTAATCACCTGACCAGAAGTCTTGTTCCTCCTGCCACCGAACTTCACTAATTCCCACTATATCTAACTTTAACCTATCCATTTCCCTTTTTAAATTATCTAACCTACCTGCCCGATTAAGGGATCTGACATTCCACGCTCCGATCCGTAGAACGCCAGTTTTCTTTCTCCTGATAACGACATCCTCCTGAGTAGTCCCCGCCCGGAGATCCGAATGGGGGACTATTTTACCTCCGGAATATTTTACCCAAGAGGATGCCATCATCATTTAATCATACAGTAAGGCTGCATGTCCTCGGGAAAAATTACGGCTGTAGTTTCCCCTTGCTTTCAGCCGTTCGCAGTACCAGCACAGTACCACATATTAATTCAAAACGTTGAGTCGTCGTTTCTATATGTCTATCTACAGCGTAATTTATATCTGCTTCTGGGCAGCAGAGATGAGAGATTTGTTCTGTTGTATCGATAGTAACGATGCCACATAGTTTCAAAGGTCCGCACTACCACGACACACGGGCGATAGCGCCCTCTAACTGGTGCTGTGCAGCTCTATGAGCTCCGCCATAGATTCAGCCAATTTCACCAGGTGAAGCCAGCCAGGAAACGTCGCTTCAGCTTCGTACCTCATTCCAAGTTTTGTATTCCTATTGCTTGAGTAAAGGGGATTTGAATGCATACAGCCAGTACCGACGTGTTTTACCTTTTCCTGATCCAACCCACGCGCCGCCTTTCAGGCGGGTTACAAAATGTTCTACAGGTTTTGTGTCAGTAATTATGTTTGAACGAACTGGTCATTTTTTTGTGAAATGCCATTACTCTGCCTTTAGGTGCCGAAATGTCTCAGTTATATCTGTTATAACCATGCTAATTTGTACAATTCTATATACAGACCTTAGGAGATCATATTCTCTTTTTTTGCGTTACTATCCGACGTGGATGAAATGCTGTAGCCTTTTCTTAGCCCTTGAGTAGTTGCTAATGTAAAATTCTGAGTCCTTCCCATACTGATTAAAATATTAGCTGTTTGGTGAAGTCTCTTTGTTATCAAAACTAAATGACGAGGATGTCCTCTGTGACTCGTAATTTCCCATAGTTTCAATCTGTCTAACTTTTTCTAAGGCATTTTTTTTAAATCGATAAATGCAATATACCTTTCCAAGTTGAATTCTCGTCCTTTTTTTACTGTTTATTTTAGAGCGAAAATGTTATCTGTGCTTGAACGATATCCACTGAATTCTGCTTCTTCGTTCTCTGGTATTCTCATACATTTTCTTAAGCCGATTTTTTATTATCCTGAAGTATACTATAAAGTGGAGCTAAGTAGGCTTATCCCTCTACAGTTATCGCTGTTATTCGTTTCACATTTCTTAAACAGAGATATTTCTTAAGCTGCTTGCCATGCGGAGGGCATGTCACTATTCTTCCAGTATTAGTTTACTAAGTTCAAGAATACCAGTGCAAAAAAATTACTTCAGTTTTTAGCAGTTCAGAGTTTACTCAATCTACATCACCAACTCTTATGTTTCTTTGAATCTTTTAGTGATTGTCTTAATTCTGATAGTGTCGGAAAGAAAGGAAGATTGGGTTTAACGTCCCGTCAACATCGAGGTCATTATAGAAGGAGCTCAAGCTTGGGTGGTGTCAAGGACAGGGAAGGAAATCACCTGTATCCTTTCTATGGAACCACTCAAGCATTTGGCTGGGTCGCTTTTGGCAAATCACGAAACCCTAGATCTGAATGGCAGGACACGTGGTCGAAACGTCATTCTTCCGAACGCGAGTCCATTGTGCTAATCACTGCGGCACCACGCTTCGTCTCTGGTAGTGGTATTGAGTCTACTGTAATAATATAACAGTAATTAGTATTTGGTTAAAAGCTAAAGTACTCTCTGAACATTACTATTTCAGTGTATTTTTGCAAGCAGTAGTTTGTAAAGATCGTTGGTCTTTTATTCATTATTATCATCCATTTGGTATCTAATGCCGCTATATGGTTTTGAGTGCAAAGTAATCTGGGGAACTTAGATGCTTTTTGTCATTTATTTGTGTAGTAAGAACGTCTTGTGCGTATTATGAAATACTAAAGTAACTGCATAGAAACTCGTCGACAGTTCGCCAATAATCTAGTTTTCTTTCCCCTTTGCTGACGCATTAAATTCAAAAACTCTATCAAACTATGATGCAACTTCTGTAATCTGCCTCACCCTACCGAAAAATTTTGTTTCCTAAAAGTATTTTATTTTAAACCTCTTCTTCGACAGTTTTTAACGGTTTTCCTTGACGGTGGTTCATTGCTGAACGCTAATCAATGTCACAAATTTTCATAGCACGTAAGAATGACAAGACCACATGAACACGACTTACGGGCTTGAATAACGATTGCTCAGTTAAGTTTTAGGGAAGAACTAAACGGGATAAATGAGCCAGAATAACAAAGTACGTAGTTAACACCTATTTTCAGTGTCGTTGTAATGCCCGTTGGATATGCAGTGCTGCCAACGCCCTATCTCAAAGTGTGCGTTTATTTGCATTAGGATTGGAAACAAAGCATAGAATGAGCGTCCACTGATGAAAAAGGAAACGACGTTTCCTAATGACTGCACCTACCACACAGTACGCAGCTTTCAAGTAAATTGACGTCTCTGGAAAAGCTTCTGATCTCAACTCTCTATTGGAAGAGATAAAAGTGGACGAAGAAGCACATTTAATCTCCACAGAACTAAAAGCCTGAAATTAAAGCTTCAAACTATGTCTCACTTAGCGTTTTCACATTATTCGTTTGTACTCTTCAAGTCCAATCATTCGACTTAACGTGTGGAAAAATTCGTTCACTCTATTAACGTACCAATAGTGTACCTAAGGTCGTGTGCACCTTTGAAACCAATGTAAACGAAATACATACAAAAACTCATTTCATCACTTTTCTTTAACGAAAACCTGGAATTATTGTCTTTTACTGGCTAATGTGCTAGCTTTTGTTATACTTAATAACACGAGAATCACAGAGGCAGACCACAGTTTCGATGAAACTAATGTTTCTTCAGAAATCCCCTGCGAAAGAGCCACTGCACCGGGAAAACTGCTGACCTTTATTCTTTACTCAGAAAAATCGATACATTCAAACAGTTTCTTCCGAAAGGAACTCTTCTGTTACGTAAACAGTCTTCTTTATCAACATTGCCACGAGAGCAAGAAATTAAATCACTGGTGCCTGGAAATCTCGTGGCAAACGCTGCCTTGACTGTCTTCGAATTATCACGGCCACAACAAGACATTACGTGCACTGGGCGACTGTTCGTCGATTCTTGGTAGAACCTTTGGACGCTGTGAATGAAACGCACACAACACTGATGTAAAATTCTAGAATATTTATTATTTATTACGCGATCTATTTCTCGGCTGTTACGTCATCATCAAGTACAAGATAAGTATGTGTTGAAGTGAAATTTAGTTGGATAAAAGAGTTTAAACTAGTGCATGCAAAGAGTAGCTCCATTTCCAGAGATGAAAATGTTAATGTTAGAACATGAATAAAGCAAGCGAGCTTACTTCAATGTAAACGATATGTAAAATTATTTAACTGAGGTAAAATATGTGACACATTAACTAATGAGCTATAGAGAAACTACAACAGTTGTACATAGAAGAACGTAATTGAACAGTAAGCTTTGGTGACACATTCAAAAGATGTGGCTGAACAAAATAATCTTGTGCTTAACCGATCATAAATTACATAGAAATAAGATATAATAATGATATTGAGGTGGTGAGTGATGCAGCTGTGAAAATACAAAGTAAAACTTTTTTAACACAACAAGCGAAATTATAATAACTGAAATAAAAGAAATGCAGCATGTGAGTAAAGGGCTAATATGTAACATAGCCTGACATTAAGTTACTAGTGCGTTGACATGAAGAAATTCACAAATACCAAGTAAACCTGCTACAATTAGCATTTTTATTGCGTACAGTTTCTCACAGCTGGTACTGAATATACTGATTTAGCATCGCATGACAAACTGCAAGTGACATACATGTACACTACTGCCCATTAAAATTGCTACACCACGAAGATGACGTGCTAGAGACACGAAATTTAACCGACAGGCAGAAGATGCTATGACATGCAAATGATTAGCTTCTCCGAGCATTCACACAAGGCTGACGCCGGTGGCGACGCGTACAACATGCTGACAGGTTCCAACCGATTTCTCATACAGAAACAACAGTTGACCGGCGTTGCCTGGTGAAACGTTGTTGAGGTGTCTCGTGTAAGGAGGAGAAATGCGTACTGTAATGTTTCCGAGTTTGATAAAATGTCGGACTGTAGCCTCTCGCAATTGCGGTTTATCGTATCGCCACATTGCTGCTCGCGTTGATCGAGATCCAATGACTGTTAGCAGAATATGGAATCGGTGGGTTCAGGAGCGTAATACGGAACGCCGTGCTGGATCTCAACGGCCTCGTATCACCAGGCATCCTATCCGCATGGCTGTAACGGATCGTGCAGCCACGTCTCGATCCATGAGTCAACAGCTGGGGACGTTTGCAAGACAACAACCATCTGCAGGAACAGTTCGACGACGTTTGCAGCAGCATTTACTATCAGCTCGGAGACCGTGGCTGCGGTTACCCTTGACGCTGCATCACAGACAGCAGCGCCTGCGATGGTGTACTCAACGGCGAACCTGGGTGCACGAATGGCAAAACGTCATTTTATCGTTCTAATCCAGGTTCTGTTTACAGCAACATGATGGTCGCATCCGTGATCGGCGACATCGCGGTGAACGCACATTGGAAGCGTGTATTCATCATTGTCATACTGGCGCATCAACCGTCGTGATGGAATTGGGTGTCTTTGATTACACGTCTCGGTCACCTCTTGTTCGCATTGACGGCACTTTGAACAGTGGACCTTACCCTTCAGATGTGTTACGACCCGTGGCTCTACCCTTCATTCGATCCCAGCGAAACCGTACATTTCAGCAGGATAATGCACGACCGCATGTCGCAGGTCCTGTACGGGCCTTTCTGGATACAGAAAATGTTCGACTGCTGCCCTCGCCAGCACATTCTCTAGATCTCTCACCTATTGAAAACGTCTGGTCAATGGTGGCCGAGCAACTGGCACTTCACAGTACGCCAGTCACTACACTTGATGAACTGTGGTATCGTGTTGCATCTGTACACGCCATCTGAGCTCTATTTGAATCAATGCCCAGGCGTATCAAGGCCGTTATTACGGCCAGAGGTGGTTGTTCTGGGTACTGATTTCTCAGGATCTATGCACCCAAGTTGCTTCAAAATATAATCACATGTCAGTTGTAGTATAATATATTTTCCAATGAATACACGTTTATCATCTGCATTTCATTTTGGTGTAGCAATTTTAATGGCCAGTAGTGTATTTAATTGGTACCAACTTGGCAAAAAATAAGTCCAGTTACAGACTATTCCCTTGCAAAATAAAGAAAACCACTTGTCTTATCACTTCTTAATTCGAAAGAAGAATTAAAAATTCTCACTTCTTCTACTTCGTGCGAAAGATGGAACTCAGGTTTCACTCACGCTACTGGAAATACTGCTGCCAAAGAATCTAGGAAATTTGCCTACATATAACAGAGTATGCTTTGTGTCGTTAACAATGAATCAGAGCTGAATTACTTTAATAATATGCATTCTAGATGGCACTGTTATAATCAACTCAATAACTGGTCATCAAAACCTTTCAGGTAAACGTCTCCACAGGTAATGCCACTCTTCGTTATTCAACCTCTGCCCTTACGTTTAAGAATCACAATTTGAATTCCAGAAGCGTGTCTAACAATGTCGACTAACAATGATACACACACTGCCCCTTGGCCTTATGTTTACAAAATCTTTTCCTTTTTCGAGGACTAGACCACCAGAATTACACTCCCACTTACGTCTCCTTTTAAAGGTTGACGTTCTACGAGCTCGGAAATTTCCGTAGAAAGGCTTGCAAAAATAATGAGCAGCACTCGTTCGCGGGCAGCTATTCAGCCGCGAAATTGCAGGCCCGGCCGTGCGCCCCGGAATGGCAAGCAGTAGCTTTTGACAGCGAAGTAGTGACCGCAATTATCCGGGCTTAGGGCTGCTGCTTTGGCAAACAACTTAATATCACCCGCCAAAGAGAAGGCTGCCTTCCACGGTCACCGCACTCCTCTCTAGTAATTGCCCCAACCGAGCAGTCGTCCGTCGATCTCAGAGTTGACAACGGGCAGCAGCGTAATTTAGGAGATTGGCTAAAGAGAAACTACAAGTCCAGAAAGCACGAACTCCTTTGTGGCGGCATTTACTTTCAAATTAACCAAGTGAACTGTTATTTACTGTAATATCGGAATAACCATAGCAAACTTGCTGTATACGAATAGCTCACTCGCAGCTGCTTCTGAATGAAGTGATTAATTTGCTCCTATGAAGTCGATAAAATCGACGATACTTTAATGCATAAAGGACTTTCGAAAGCTAGTTTTGCGTAAGCAGCATCCGACTGCCTCAAAAATAACGTCGTAAGAACAGAGCAGTTATTTGTGGTATTGGTAACGAAGTCAGCTGTTTCAGTAAGGACAGTTTTGATACAGATCCCTGACATACTTTTCAGAACAATGCTTTTCGAATGCATACGAATTCATCGAGTAACTGCAGTGCCTTTGCATTATTTCTAGATAATGCGTTTTCGTACGTAGGATGCTTTTACTTTTAAAATGATTACTTTGTGTCATCCTTAGTTATTAGCTTATTGTGCCCCTTTGGGAATTCTGAAGCCACACATTTAAGGACGCTGACAGTAAAATTTCCTAACAAGGATGATAAGGGCACAGCTAAGTCATACGCGGATTCCGTACGTAAAACACTAATAAACTTCGCATTTTTTTTCTTTTTTTGCATAGAGGACCCACATCTGACATACCGGTGATCAAAAAGTCAGTATAAATTTGAAAACTTAATAAACCACGGAAAAACGTAGATAGAGAGGTAAAAATTGACACACATGCTTGGAATGACATGGGGTTTTATTATAACCATCGCATATTGCTACCCGCGTGAAAGATCTTGCGCGCGTCGTTTGGTGGTGATCGCGTGCTCAGCCGCCACTTCCGTCATGCTTGGCCTCCCAGGTCCCCAAACCTCAGTCCGTACGATTATTGGCTTTTGGGTTACCTGAAGTCGCAAGTGTATCGTGATCGACCGACATCTCTAGGGACGCTGTTAAGAACATCATCTTTGTCTTACTTTGTTATGCTCGTCATTGCTATTCTGATCAGATACAACGCCATATGTCGGACATTTTTTGAACTTCTGTATTTTTTTGGTTCTAATAAAACTCCATGTCATTCCAAGCACGTTTGTCAATTTATATCCCTCTATCTACATTACTCCGTGATGTATTCACGGATGACTTTTTGATCACCCGGCACTAGCGCCCGTAACCATCATGATTATACGAGACATTTATTAAGAACGCTCTCAGATGTTACTTCCTCTACTCAGATGTGTGGAGCAGAAGACAATTTATGTGGTACAAGTAACAGAGGCAGCTAGAAAATGCCCAAGGAGTCGAAATTAGCGAATATCTGAGCATGAAATAAAGCGATTTCTTCCAAAATAAAAACGGCCTACGCAATGCAATGGCTTCGCTCAAGAAATAAACATAGTCTTCAAATCTATAATCGTTTTTAGCCAAAGACAACAGACCTCAGAGAGTGGGATGTTAAACATACCGGCACCGAAAATGTTTCTCATATACATTTTACTCTTGATAATCTTGGTCATGCTGAACACCACAGATGACACTGTGAGGTTTCTATGTTGTTTATCTATGAATGAAAATACTGAGTATTTTTTTCAAAAACTCTCTCCTTGGGTAAAGTGTGCTTTAGATATCATATTCAACTGATTAGCAGTACTGACTGGTTGTTGACCCTATGTTGCGTATGTGAACACTGCCATAAAACAAGACTTTAAACGTAATGAAATACTGAATTTGGAATAATGGATATACAATTAAATGCCAAAAGTAACTAATTGTGTAGGCTACTCACTGAGAACTGTTTAAGTGAAACTGAGTACTGCAGTAAATTTTTAAGAGTTGCGTGACATGAACTGCCGTTTTTGGCTGGAAATGTACACAAAAATTAAAACCTGCTCTACTCAGAATAAAAATTACTGTTTGATATAACTTACATTTATATCTACATTTATACTCCGCAAGTCACCCAACAGTATGTGGCGGAGGGCACTTTACGTGCCACTGTCATTACCTCCCTTTTCTGTGCCACTCACGTATGGTTCGCGGGAAGAATGACTGCCGGAAAGCCTCCGTCCGCGCTCGAATCTCTCTAATTTTACATTCGTGATCTCCTCGGGATGTAAAAGTAGGGGGGAGCAATGTATTCGATACCTCATCCAGAAACGCACCTCTCGAAACCTGGACAGCAAACTACACCGCGAAGCAGAGCGCTCTCTTGCACAGTCTGCCACTTGAGTTTACTAAACATCTCCGTAACGCTATCACGCTTAGCAAATAATCCCGTGACGAAGCGCGCCGCTCTTCTTTGGATCTTCTCTATCTCCCCTGTCAACCCGACCTGGTACGGATCCCACACTGATGAGCAATACTCAAGTATAGGCCGAACGAGTGTTTTGTAAGCCACCTCCTTTGTTGATGGACTACATTTTCTAAGGACACTCCCAGTGAATCTCAACCTGGCACCCGTCTTACCAACAATTAATTTTATATCATCATTCCACTTCAAATCGTTCCGTACGCATACTCCCAGATATTTTACAGAAGTAACTGCTACCAGTGTTTGTTCCGCTATCATATAATCATGCAGTAAAGGATCCTTCTTTCTATGTATTCGCAATACATTACCTTTGTCTACGTTAAGGGTCAGTTGCCACGTCCTGCACCAAGTGCCTATCCGCTGCAGATCTTCCTGCACTTCACTGCAATTTTCTAATGCTGCAACAGCTCTGTATACTACAGCATCATCCGCGAAAAGCCGCATGGAACTTCCGACATTATCTACTAGGTCATTTATACATATTGTGAAAAGCAATGGTCCCATAACACTCCCCTATGGTACGCCAGAGGTTACCTTAACGTCTCTAGACGTCTCTCCATTGAGAACAAAATGCTGTGTTCTGTTTGCTAAAAACACTTCAATCCAGCCACACAGCTCGTCTGACATTCCGTAGGCTCTTACTTTGTTTATCAGGTGACAGTGCGGAACTGTATCAAACGACTTCCGGAAGGCTGTTCATTATAAATTTACAATGAAATTAATACCCCTAGTTCCATACATGCGTTGATATAAGTCAACGGGGACAGTTGAAAATGTGTGACTCGACCGGGACTCGAACCCGGAATCTTCGGCTTGCATGACAGCATGGCAGACGCTTTATCCATTTTTTTAAAATCTTAGTTTGTTCGTTTTCGTTCCTTGTATTTGCTCTGGGTGGATGTCGCAAGACACCCGTTTCACTTCGTCGTTGAAACATTAACTCAGTTTTTCTTTATTACAGATGACAGCTAACCCAGTGACCGAACACGCTGAGTTACCGTGCCGGCATCTGAACCACCGAGGACACAGAGAATAGTGCGACTGCATGAACTTATCTCTGGCACGCCGCCCGTGAGACCCACATTCCTAACGTATTGTCCCGCACTATATTCATAGTGCTCCTGCCCATTATACTCATTGCTCTCGGCTTTTTTGCCGATTCCCGTAAGAGTTCTTTCGGACATGCCCGAAGGACCAGATAGCATATATATATATATATATATATATATATATATATATATATAGATATATATATATATATATATGCTTGCTTAGCACTTCACTTAATAACTGTGACTACGAACTGTTTCCTCACAAGAATGCGAAGTCAGATCTGGCCTAAAATAAAAGTAACTTACCTTATGTTCAGCAGGTTGTTTCGTGTCTTCGTGTCTGACGTTCTCGAAAGCAAATACAATTCAGCAGATGCAGCACTTAAAAAAACAATAAACTACTCACAATTTTTTTTCGTGTTTGCTTGTCAGAAACGATCAATGGCTTCGTGTGTCGTAAGTTGCAATGCACACATGACAGAATTTCGAAACTTTGCTAAGAATGATGAGGAGGGCTTTACTTTAAACGATGTCGTTCTTGAAAAATTAAACTCTGCTTATTGTCAAAAAAGACTGAACAACATAATAAGTCCCTAAGAATTACGAAATTCTCTCAATATAAAAATTACACACATTTGCACTAATTTCATTATTTGTAACATAGTAAAAACAAGGAGATCAAATTAACACTAATTATTAAATCGTTAGTAATCTGAGTGGCAAAGATTTTCTCCAAATAAAAGTTCGTTATTACCCATGCATTGCTTACCTTGAAATGTTCCTTCATAAATCTTTTCCATCTATATAATCGTTAACATATTTTTGCAAACAAGTTATCATGCCCATAATAAAGTATTTCATACAATTTCTCCCAAATTCACAAATATCAAATCTATTTCTATGAAAACTCAGCTGCTCTCTGCTCTGTTTCAAATACGAGTGCCCCAGGGATGCACAACAGACAGGTGAAGAGGCGTACGACAGATAAACACAGAGTCAATGATCTTATCCACAAGCGCAGCGCGCTCTTTCACCTTTGTTACAGTACAGTAAAGGTGAATTATTTACCATCACAGAAAATATGATATCTTTACACCACTAATGTTAATAGTCAACGAAAAGTATCTCAGATGCTTCATTAAACATTTATTCTGTTACGATCGGTTTCACTCGTTGAACATCTACAGGTTGCAAAACTCGGAAACGTGAAGATATTCAACGAACGAAACCAGTCATGACACAACAAATGTATAATAATACAGCTGATGTGGTTTACATTAATCATCAACATCTACATATTAACATGATATGTTTTTATTTCATTACATGCTTACTAGGATAGTAGACAGTGAATATCCTGACAAATTTGTACCAACGGATTTTATATCTTGTTGATGACTGCCTGAAAGCTGGATCTCTTTCAACTTATTCTGTTAGTTATCACGCAATTCGAACAACGCACGGAAGAGTTCTCCCGCAATCTTTCCTTGGCTGCTAGTCACTTAATCAAACCTTTCTGCTGATATGAATGTTTACTCTCTGCGGGATCTGTCGTTAGCATGACGATAAAAATATGTTTGTTTTGACGTACTCCTCCACTCTTCAGATGAATCTCTATGCGTCCGCCCGAGTTTCAATTGAAGCAGACCTCCCGTATTCCGGCCATTACCAGCGGCTGCCAAAAATACATTACGGCGCTCATTCAGTGCAGAGCCCGTCGCCGTCCGCGTTGCCAAGTTCTCGGAACGCAATGCGGACGTCGCGGTATTCACCCGTCGCAGGCCCTCCGGAACTGGGACACGGATTAAGGCGAGCTACCGGCCAGAGAGAGAAGCTGCCAGAAGTATTAAAAAAACACGTTCGGCGCAACCCTTCCCCTGAGCCACCGACTTCTCAATATACAGACTAACAGGCAAAGTTCGCAGAGCAATAAAAACATATATCAAGACTAGAAACGGAAAAAAGACGAGAAAACCTCAGATGCTTTTCCCAGAGAGGTACGGTTCTTGACACTTTCATTCGACAGAGAGTAAAAAACTTTTTAAAACAAGTTTCTCCGTGATTACTTCGATCCTGTGGTGGCGTTAAAGAATTTTACTGGAAGTTGTTTGCTATTTTGTGGTCTATGAAAGTGGGTCATGGGCTCAATAAATTTTCTATCCACGTCCAATCCAGATTGGCGCTCAAGAGCGGAAACAGTTATTATCAGATGTTCTTCTTATAATCCTGGAAAGTACAATATACTCCATGCGCTTGTTATTAATCTCCACATATTCTTACCTTCATAGAAGTAAGCTCTACAACAGAGTGAAGGAGAGTTTCAGCCATATACAGAATTATGCGCCCCGTTTCTTTGATTAATGCACTGTATGTTTGCCACTAAATTGTAACTTGAGCTTTTTTTGTTTTCTATACACAAATATACGTATTGGGTATAGAACGCCACTGCTTTTGTTGAAAAGTTGATTCCTAATGAGAATACGTAGGATAACCGAATGCCAACATTGTAAGTAGGCTGTTTAGGTTTTTATGTTGGTAACACCATGTAGCGCTCTATATGAAAATCACTGAATGTGCTGTGTACAGTCCTTGGCTGGTTTTCATTGTTGGGATTTGCCGTTGTAGTGTTGGGTAGTTGGTTGTTAACAGCGCGTACCGTTGCGCAGTTGGAGGTGAGCCGCCAGCAGTGGTGGATGTGGGGAGAGAAATGGCGGAGTTTTAAGAGCGGATGATTTGGACGTGTGTCCATCAGAGACAGTAAATTTGTAAGACTTGATGTCATGAACTGGTGTATATATTAGGACTTTTGAACACTATTAAGGTAAATACATTGTTTGTTCTCTATCATAATCTTGCATTTGCTAACTATGCCTATCAGTAGTTAGTGCCTTCGGTAGTTTGAATCTTTTACTTAGCTGGCACTATTGGCGCTCGCTGTATTGCAGTAGTTCGAGTAACGAAGATTTTTGTGAGGTAAGTGATTTGTGAAAGGTATAGGTTAATGTTAGTCAGGTCCAATCTTTTGTAGGGATTATTGAAAGTCAGACTGCGATGGTCTAAAAATATTGTGTGTCAGTTTAGTTTTGATCAGAATAGGTAAAGAGCGAAATGTCTGAGTACGTTCAGTTCTGCTCAGCTGTTTGAAAGTCAAATAAATAAGAGGTTTATCAGCACAGTAATTCATTAATTTTTCTAAGGGGACGTTTCAACATCAGCGTAAAATACATTTTGTATATGTCGTCGTCTCCTTCCAGTATCATTGCGCCGTGGAGAAGGAAGGCGCAAGAGGAAGGAAATCGTGTCGGTACCCACACAGGACGAACAGCGGAACTAAGAATCACACTAACACATGCAAACGTGTTTCGTATGTATGCTCACACGGTAAGGGATAATTTGTCAACGGCATTCTAAATCCGGTTTTCCAAATGACCTGCCCTTTCTAGTTAATTAATTTACTGCATTGAAGTTACTTCTCCAGGCCATTTGCCTCTGGGAATAATTTTTAACCTCACGTGGGAAATCCAGAGTGTATCAGAATTAATCGCGTAAATGTACACGATACTAGAAGCTGAAAGTCTCAGTAATCACGGGCTCCAAAATGCATAACTTTACAAGTCTACCTTCGTTCCTGTGAAACGTATCTCTTCCACTGAACAAGTGCTCATAGCTCATAAGATATGCTCTTTAGAGTTCATATCTAATGGACATTTCCTCTATTGTTTCCGACAATAATACCTCCTCCTAAAATATGAAAAGCAAGGAGGTTGCAGTAGAAGAGGTTTGTTTCGCAGTATCGAGGATAAAGAAGTGCTCATAGCGCTCTTACAGCCCACACTTCTTTGCTTCTAGTATAGTGTATTTTCTACTGTATACTTTTACGCCATCGCTTGTGATACACACTGTACGTGGGATGTTTATTATAGGTACAAACTAAAAGGACAAGTGGAGGACAATGGAACAAGCAGACAACGTTCACAAATGAAGGTCCGGGAACCAGTAGTTTCCCCGATACAACGTATTACGACTGAGTACGCGCTCACCTTAGAACAGAGTCACTGAGGGCCTAAACTGCAGGTATGAACTTTGAGGACAAACACATTACAAGAGTCCCTCATGGCCAACATTCATGTGAAGACTAGCTTCAAAAGCTCTTCTCATTGATACCCATGCACTTCCAAAAATTCCACGCATGTTCAGAAAGTACTGATATCATCTACCATGAATTCCTGGTGTTCATCGGCCCTGTCAAAACGTCTGGAAAAGACCTATGATTTCAAACATCCCAACACAAAAAACAAGGGTTCCAGTGCGTGATCAAAGGTGTTTATAAACTTGCGTCGCTGGCAATAAAGTTAGGCCTGCTCACGACTATTAAGGTGACCAGGTAGGAAATGTGGCCATAACGGAGAAACGATTTCCGGATCAATATTAACTGGTATTATATGCTTGGTTCACTTTCCTTTACACGGCACTTTCGTTTGTAACTATAATAGTCCAGTGTCGCGTATTTGTCCAAGGCTCTGGTTATAAATTCCCTCTCTCTGACGTCTGCTACCTAATTCTGTTCCATTCTCATGTGTGCTTTTCTGAATAAAATTTTTTCTGCTCCTTTTTCTAGGTTTCCGGTGCCTATGTAGTTAAATAGGCAACGGCGGCGAAAACAGACGTTGTGTGGTGCCGCCACCACGAAGATAATCAGCAACCATGGAGGAATTAAATACAGCTTATCCTCAATGAAAGCTTTGGCTCCTATGTATAATGAAATAATAGAGTTCGCATCTCTTTCCTGATCGCAATGCAATGTATAACTGAGGCATGCTCTCGAACAATGACTTATTTGAAATCCTAAACAGTCAGCAACATATTGCACTATCACGTCACATACTCTGAAATAACAATATTTCCTTATATCTGAATGAAACTTAGTCCGTGTACGAAAGCTTCAACTGAATAAAAAAATATTTTAAACAGTTGATGCTCTCTGTCTCGATCTCAATACAATTCATCTAAGCCATTGTTCCAGGGAAGGTCTCAACTGTTACAAAGCTTTCGTTCAGGTCCCAAGAGAGTACGAAGTCAGACAGAAAGGCATGTATCTATAAAATATGAAAAGACTAGCTTTTTTTAAGTATGAAAACTTACCTTTCTTTCAAAGACACATAGTCGATGGTTAAGAGAAGAACAATTCAAGGGATCAAACTATGATCTTCATTCATTACGCTGCCTTTTCTTACCGCTGACTTTACAATATAAGAAAAGTAGGATCGTTTGTATTGAAGATCGTGGTTCAGAACGGACAACACTATGTCGCAAGCTGGTCGTAGCTTGAAAGACATGGCAGTGGGATAGAAAATCACGGGACTTACATTGATGGGTCAGATCGCTGTTGCAGAAGCAACGTAAAACGCACGCCAAATTTAAATGAATGCAAAAAGGTATGCAGAAGTTTGAAATATAGTAACTACTTCAATGCGAGATGCTTTTAATAATTTCCACAACGAAGCTCTGTCTTGGAATGTGGCAGAAAACACAAAGAGATTCTGGTCATACATAACCACGCCAGTGGCAAGTCGCAATCAGTACCTTCACTACGCGATAACAAAGGTCAAGTCACCTAAGCAGAGATATTAAACACGGTTTTCCGTAACTCCTTCACCAAAGAAGACGAAAACAAAAAACAGGTCATTCCCGTTTTCAAGAAGGGACGTCGAACAGATGTTCACAACTATAGACCTATATCTCTAACGTCTATCAGTTGTAGAATTTTGGAACATGTATTATGTTCGAGTCTAATGAATTTTCTGGAGACTAGAAATCTACTCTTTAGGAATCAGCATGGGTTTCGAAAAAGACGGTCGTGTGAAACGCAGCTCGCGCTGTTCGTCCACGAGACTCAGAGGGCCATAGACACCGGTTCCCAGGTAGATGCCGTGTTTCTTGACTTCCGCAAGGCGTTCGATACAGTTCCCCACCGTCGTTTAATGAACAAAGTAAGAGCATATGGACTATCATACCAATTGTGTGATTAGATTGAAGAGTTTCTAGATAACAGAACGCAGCATGTCATTCTCAATGGAGAGAAGTCTTCCGAAGAAAGAGTGATTTCAGGTGTGCCGCAGGGGACCGTTGCTATTCACAATATACATAAATGACCTTGCGGATGACATTGGAAGTTCACTGAGGCTTTTTGCGGATGATGCTGTGGTATATCGAGAGGTTGTAACAATGGAAAATTGTACTGAAATGCTGGAGGATCTGCAGCGAATTGACGCATGGTGCAGGGAATCGCAATTGAATCTCAATGTAGACAAGTGTATTGTTCTGCGAATACATATAAAGAAAGATCCCTTATCATTTAGCTACAATATAGCAAGCCAGCAACTGGAAGCAGTTAATTCCATAAATTTTCTGGGAGTGCGCATTAGATTAGAAGTAATTTAAAATAGAATGATCATATAAAGTTGATCGTCGGTAAAGCAGATGCCTTACTGAGATTCACTGGAAGAATCCTAAGGAAATGCAATCCGAAAACAAAGGAAGTAGGTTACAGCACGCTTGTTCGCCCACTGCTTGAATACTGCTCACTGCCGCACACCATCAGGTGGCTTGCGGAGTATGGATGTAGATGTAGATGTAGATCCGTACCAGATAGGGTTGATAGAAGAGATAGAGAAGATCCAACGTAGAGCAGCGCGCTTCGTTACAGAATCATTTAGTAATCGCGAAAGTGTTACGGAGATGATAGATAAACTCCAGTGAAAGACTCTGCAGGAGAGACGCTCAGTAGCTCGGTACGGGCTTTTGTTGAAGTTCCGAGAACATATCTTTAACAAGGAGTCAAGCAGTATATTGCTCCCTCCTACGTATATCTCGCGAAGAGACCATGAGAATAAAATCATAGAGATTAGAGCCCACACAAAGGCATACCGACAATCCTTTTATCCACGAACAATACGAGACTGGAATAGAAGGGAGAACCGATAGAGGTACTCAAGGTACCCTCCGCCACACAGTCAGGTAGCTTGCGGAGTATGGACGTAGATGTAGATGTAGAATTGCGGAATAGACATGGAGATGTAGATGAAATGATAGCTGCGTATCTGTAAGCACCCTTTAATTTTCCAAATATCTACTTTCACTCAGCCTTTACATATGATTATGTGTCTTCTTTACGAGACTCATCTCCTCCTATCTTAAACAACTAAATGTAGCCCTCAGTTTGTGATTCGAAACACGCTGCAGCGTTCAGCACAGTAATCTTTCCATAAGTTGCGTAACTGTTCCTTTTTTAACAAAGAATTTTTAAATTTTAATTGTGGCAGTACATGATTGTTGTAACATATATTGTTTGAGTGTAATGACCTGAGAAGAAAGGGAAACAGACATTTTATATTTTGAAAATTCCTTACATACACTATTTAAGCTTGCAACCATACTGCTTTAACTGGGTGGTATATATGATCTTTTTTCAAATCCATAACTTCTACCGCTGTCTTTTCCATCTGCTTCATTTGGCGTGGGGCTAGATTTTAGTTTTCTCCAGTGAACTATCCTGTCATAGGTCATATATCAATGACATCCCAGGTTTTGTAATTTTTTCTCTCCCATCAGTTATGTTTCCGGATCCATCATTTTTTACAGGCTTTCTTTACTATTTTCTTCGATTTTTTTCTGTTTGTTCATTTGTTGCTTTTCTCGGAATTATTTCCTGAGATATGTATCATAATAAATCTTAAAAATTTTTACATGTTTACGAGGCATTTTCTGTTTAGGCAAAGGACAAGAGTCAATCTTCGGAAGACATGGTTCCAGCTCTCGACCTTGAGATCTTCCTACGTGGGAGCAGGAAACGCGAAAGAATATACAGAGTAATGTTTGCATCAGGTTCATTCTTACGATAAAAGAAATATAATTACTGCTCCGTATGTACTGATGGTTACTCACATGCTTGTGTTCGCATCAAAAGCATGCCCGAGTTCGTCTCATCGAACTTAACAATGCAGTTACACGCCCGTGATTAATTTACGCACGCTGACAGCAGCAGTAATTCTGTCGCCGTCGGGAAGTACTTATTATGTTATGTATTCCCAGAAACGAGTTAACGCAGTTAATTTCGGCTCTTTGGTGTAAAAACAAGTGTAGGAAGGCGGCGGTGAAATGGGCCGGAGACAAAAAGTCGGCGCTGCCCCCCCTTCGGCTCGGCTGCGCTCGCGTGACAGACGGCACTCATTACTGGGGCGCGACTGAAGAAATCTCTCGGACAGTGACGTACGACCCGCTCTTAATCTCGCCCCGCGTCTGTTTACTCGCCACGGACGCGCGCTGCCCTGTATTCACATAATCCATTGCTGCGCCTCCGTGACGTCTTTGCCTCTTCTCGCTGCTTTTTGCCTCTCGCCCCCGTCGCTGAACCCCTTATAAAACAGATATGAGACTGTCTGTCCACTAATTTGATTCCCGTCATTAAAGAGCAATCAAAACTATGTTACAATTATCGGTTACAACATCCAGAACCTAAAGAAAAAGATGTGTAGGAAGGAGACACTTCAGCTCCTTGGAAATGAGACCTTAGAAGACCTGTCCGGCGCCAGGCAGGTGCATGTTTGAGATTATTTCAATAAAATACGGTTATTATTTATTGTATTACTAGCTGCACTGTGCGGCTAGGGACGGGATGTTTAACATCTGCCACACAAAGTTATCGGCTCCGTGTCTTGTTGAAACATTGCAAATGCAAGCCGCATGAGAAACTGCGATCACTTTCAATCGAATGGCATGTCTGAATCACTGGGTGTCAACGGAATGTGATGAATATGTCTTCATGTGTATGGGATGATCATTAGTGGCACCATCTGTTGTTACGTTTTGCGATAAGTACCTCATCGTGCTTTTGGAAAATTCGTCTTCTGTTGCTTCAGCCCAGTTCTCACAGCTTCAATTAGGATTGTGTTTGAGCACGACTCGAACTGTTCGAACAGCTTACGTCACAGTTCGGCAAATCTCTGGCTCATCTCGATCCTTCGATGATCCACGATCTAGTGTCCTTCGTTGGTACTGTACCCACGACTTGTCTTAGCATTTCTACGACAATGTGAATTTTAATAATAAATATAACGGTGAAACACGGACGAAAATATCTTCTGTAGTGTGCGCCATTTGTAACAACGCCAACTAATCAATAAATAAGAGTCTGCAATCAAGTTTCTGTCAAATTCTCGACGTTTCGCTCGCACTGCGATTTGTTGGTGACTGATGGACTCTCTCCACGACGGATATTGGGGCTGTAATTTATACTCTTGATAGGAATTACAGTCAGTTTACCACGATATATTTCGTTTGGTAGGCATTTAATTTTTAACTAATTTTCTTCACTCATTCATCTCACTGTAGAAGAAATTTTTAATAAGACGGCCAAGAACTTTTAGGTGAACCGGACAATTGCTTACTTCTCGAAGTGTTTGGTAACAAGATTTCTCGTCTCTCTCTCTCTCTCTCTCTCCCTCTCTCTCTCTGGTGATGCTCTAGCCTTAAAGGTGATCAAGTCCTGTATGAAATTGTAGATTTGTATGATTTTCAAACAAACGTGCACTGTTCCAAGTGGAAGTACCCCATAGCTTTTCGTGAGTGCTTTTGAGAGTATCAAGACATTTATTTTGACTGCACTGACTCACAAATGGTTCAAATGGCTCTGAGCACTATGGGACTTAACATCTGAGGCCATCAGTCTTCTAGACTTAAAACTACTTAAACCTAACTAACCTAAGGACAATACATACATCGATGCCCGAGGCAAGATTCGAACCTGCGACCGTAGCAGCAAAGTGGTTTCTGATTGAAGAGCCTAGAACCGCTCGGTCATAGCGCACTGACTCTCAAGCTTAATATTTTTACACCACCAAAGAGCTATAGATCTCATTATGTGATGCAAATTTCACTTTGATAAATGTGGTGTCGCCGCCAGACACCACACTTGCTAGGTGGTAGCCTTAAAATCGACCGCGGTCCGGTAGTATACGTCGGACCCACGTGTCGCCACTATCAGTGATTGCAGACCGAGCGCCGCCACACGGTAGGTCTAGAGAGACTTCCTAGCACTCGCCCCAGTTGTACAACCGACTTTGCTAGCGATGGTTCACTGACAAAATACGCTCTCATTTGCCGAGACGATAGTTAGCATAGCCTTCAGCTTCGTTATTTGCTACGACCTAGCAAGGCGCCATTATCAGTTACTATTGATACTGTGAATCATGTAATGTCAAGAGCGAAGTTCATCATTAATAAATTAAAGTTAAGTAGTCCACCAGCTACGTCCGTTTTTCTCAATTCTAATTCCCTTGTCATGTTCCAGACCTCACGCCAGCCTGCGTGAGCTAAAACGCGTGCATTTCGGCCTCCTTTAGTAACACGGTGTTCGCTCTCCTGCCAACCACAACAATAAACATTCACATTCCTGAGAAACAGGGTCTCAAGAGACGGACAGACAGTCGGGTAAAAAATGTCAGAATATCTTGCTCGTGTGATGTAATTACAAACCAAAAATATCGGATTTTTCCCATTACTTGTTCTGAGCATTTCTTATTGCCAAAATTCGTCATTCTTGACCAGTGGGAACTATCCTATTGGCAATTTGATACAATTGACTTAGAAGCTAAGGTTATTATACCCCCATGGGACACTAAACCTGTGTGATCCGTCTACATGTTCATCTGAAAAAAAAAAAAAAAAGATTTTCAACATTCGAACAGACAGACGAACAACAGAGCGGTCCTATAAAAATATAAGGTTTCCGTTTTTACCGATGGAGGTATGGACCCCCAAAACTAAAATCAAAAAAACGAAAATTCAAGTGGTATGGCTGTAAGTGGGCTGCTGGTACGCCCCTTATATACACTAGATGCCGATTGTGATGTCACTGGTACTGGCGGCATCGCCGTTTAAGGGCGTACGTTGACTCGGCGTTCCATGTGCCCGATGTAACTTCGTTATCGCTGGATCCCTCGTGGCGATGACCTATCAAGGTTGTTATCGGTGACTTTTATTTTGATGGCTCCTTTAGTTATACTGCCGCAGAAACCGTTAGTGCGAGTCATAACAGAGGTCTCGTCAATTTTTTTCCGGCAACTGTTTTCTAAAGCATGCTGATCTAAAGCAAGGGTAGTGTATGCGATAAAAACTCTCAAGCTCCTTTCTGCGTTGTTCTGTAGCGCGTACTGTTCGTCCGACGTTAAGACGGCGGCACTCGTAAGATATCTTCCACACCCAGGTCTCAACAATAGCCGGACTTTTGTCGGAGGATCAAAGATCGGTACTGCTCATCGGTGGTCTTACTGCGATTCTTGCTTGAAATCACTTTGTTTGTTTGATGAACATTGTAGCCATTGTTCCTGAAGACCTTGTGTAGGTGAATCAGCTCATGGGGCACATTACCAGAGTCTGATATCATTCTTATCGTTCTTACACGATACACCAATGTTTCCTGCCCTGTGTGCTTCTGCGATGGGTGATTATTGCGGAAGGCGTGACAGTACAAGTCGGTGAGAATGGGCTTCCTGTAGGCGCTGTGGCCAAACCATCCATTCCGTTTGCGTCGGACGAATGTGTCGACCGAAAGTCCCTTCCTATTTCCATGGTAAACTGCATCTTTAACAATGAAGGTAGAGTCACCAATAACACTCTTAACAGACTGTTTGCGTCCGTCGAATGCGTCGAAAGAAAGTCTCTTCCTATCTCCATGGTAAGCTGCATCTTTAACAATGAAGGTAAAGTCACCAATAACACGCTTAACAGAGTGTTTGCGTCGGACGAATGTGTCGACCGAAAGTCCCTTCCTATTTCCATGGTAAGCTGCATCTTTAACAATGAAGGTAAAGTCACCAATAACACGCTTAACAGAGTGTTTGCGTCGGACGAATGTGTCGACCGAAAGTCTCTTCCTATCTCCATGGTAAACTGCATCTTTGACAATGAAGGTAAAGTCACCAACAAAACTCTTAACAGAGTGTTTGCGTCGGACGAATGCGTCGACCGAAAGTCTCTTCCTATCTCCATGGTAAACTGCATCTTTAACAATGAAGGTAAAGTCACCAATAACACTCTTAACAGAGACAAAGGCCTGCAACTCAGTGTCGAATGTGATTCAGCGACCACGCGGTCAAGCCGCGCGGGATTAGCCGAGCCGTCTTAAGCGCTGCAGTCATGGACTGTGCGGCTGGTCCCGGCGGAGGTTCAAGTCCTCCCTCGGGCATGGATGTGTGTGTTTGTCCTTAGGATAATTTAGGTTAAGGAGTGTGTAAGCTTAGGGACTAATGACCTTAGCAGTTAAGTCCCATAAGATTTCACACACACACCACGCGGTCGAAGCCAGAACATCGCACGCCGAGTCAATGTATGCCCCCGTATGGCGATGCCGCGAGCAAC
Organism: Schistocerca gregaria; assembly: GCF_023897955.1. Taxonomy (NCBI): domain Eukaryota; kingdom Metazoa; phylum Arthropoda; class Insecta; order Orthoptera; family Acrididae; genus Schistocerca; species Schistocerca gregaria. The sequence goes on along the minus strand of NC_064926.1, from coordinate 338,353,636 downwards.
AGTGACGTCACAGCCGGTAGCTGGTGTACGTAAGAGCGTATAAGCAGCCATTGGCACTCGTATAACTTGGCAATGGCCAAGGAGCGCTCGACCGAGTGCTCTTGTAATTTCAATTACTTGGCGCGGCGGAAAACACGAGAACTTTTCATTCAGTGTCACCGCTGTGTGTCACAGCGTTCTTACAAAAATGTACCCATCCCACAGTGTGAAGCAGAATATGTTATATTAAACCCTGAGACGAGTGACATATGATATACACACAGACAAGTATCTATAACATCTACAGCCACATCTACATTACTACTCCGCAATCCACACCCCTCCGCCGGAGGGTCAATAGAACTACTTACTATTTTTCGGCCTCTCCACTCTCGAAGAGCACTTGCGGAAAAGGAACAGCTAAATTCTTTCGCGCGAACTCTGATTTCTCAGATTTAATCGGGATGGTCGTTTCTTCCTACGTAGGCGGGAGTCAACCAAAGTGTTCTCGTATTCGCATGAGAAAGTTGGACACCGAAAATTTCAAACAAACTTTGCCACAACGGAAAAGACTGCTTTCGCAACTCGCTTATCATATGTGTGACACCCTCTCCCGAATTTTGCGATAGCGTAAAACGAAGTACTATTCTTTAAATTTTTTCAATTTCGACCGTGCGTTAATCCCACACCGGGCATCAGCACTTCAGATGAAGTGTAGGCGTAATGTATGCCACCTCTCTAGCAGATTCCTCGCATCTCTCTGCCAACAAAACGCTGTCTCACATTTTCTATTGGTTCCAATTTAAGTTGTTCTAAAAGGTAATTCCTAGTTATTAAATTTTTGTGATTTATGTATAACCGAAGTTTAATGGGTCTCATGTGGAGGACTTCACACTTTTTTGTTTAGGTGCAATTTCCACCTTCGGACCCACACTAATATCTTTTCTAAATCATTTTGAAATTAGTTTCGAACTTCTGGTGATATTACTAGGCGTTAAACGATAGAATTATCTGCAAACTATTTAAAGAGAGCTACTCATAATTTCTTCTAAGTCGTTTATGCAGTCTAAAAGCAGCGGGAACTCTACGCACGCGTCTTTTAGAAACGCCAGATAGCACCTCTGCTTTAGCTGATAACTCCCGTCAATTACTACGACCTGTGAAGATTCCGACAGAAAATTACGAATCCAGTCGCAGAACTGAAAAGATAAGCCACACACTCGAAATTTTATTTGAATTGTCTTGTGAAGAACGCTGTCAAGAGCCTTCTGAAAAACTAAATGTATGCCGATAGCAGCCATTAATTCGTGTGAATGAAAAGCCATTTGTGTCTGACGAGAACGAAATTTTCTGAACCCATACTGTTCATTTTTAGGTGTTTCATAATACCAGAACACAGGATACTTTCCAAAATGATACTGCAATGGATGTCAGTGTTGTGGGTCCATAATTCATTGGACAAAAAACCAAGTGGGAGAAATGACGAAGAGTGAGAATGGTGTAAAGCTGTTTCCTGTTTTATTTGTATTGTTGTCATTGTTATTTAATGTGATGCAGTTAGGATTAGCTAAGAAGTGTGAGGTGGGAAATGAAAGTTCAACGAAAATATTCCCGGTACTGAAACCACTAACGGTGAAGCTTTCCTGATCGACACTAACGGTAACTTCGATTACTGTAATCAACAGGTTGCTCAGAAAAGCGTATGCCTGAAGACACAAGGACAACTGAAACAAGGAACTGACGGGAGTTAAGGACGAAACTATAACCACAACTGAAATAAAACTAAGAAAGTTGGCACAAGTTGCCATTCGAATGAACGGTTAATCTATGAAGAAGATTGTTTGCCGGATTCCAAAGGTAAATAAAGGCTGAATAGGAGGGTAACTGAGATTATAGATCACATAAGAGTAGCATGGACTATTATAGATTAAGATCGTACTACAAGTAAAAGGAGAAGTGGGTGTCATATGCCAGATGATAATGGTGGGTTAACAATAGATAACACTTTATGTATCACCAGTTGACCGAAGTACGGTAATAGAAGTGGAAGTTTAATTCTCTCTAGGAAAGAACATTACGAATCATGACCGAAAACGGAAGACAGAAGATGCTGTTAGTGCTGCCAATAAAAGTTATCCTCCAAAAACCACCTCCAGTGGTATTAAAGATTGATTAGACGCAGAAACTGCACGAGTGAAACAGCGTTTTACGCAAGTAGAACAAGGACCGCAGGAAAATTGAAAAGAGCTGGACAATACACGAATGTAATGAAGGACCGTTAGAAATCAAGCTGTTAGTGGTGGAAACTATGAATAATTCTTAGAAAGAGATGCGGCTTTTTGAAACCAGTACTCGAAGTTTCGTGAAGCGTTTCAGTGGCAAATAAAAAAAATCCAAAAGAGTTTATCGGTTGAGTTGTATGTAACAGGCACTAAGAGGCAAAAAAAAAAATACAAAGGACGGGAGGAGGATGTCATCAGACCAGTTTGCTATACTGTCGTCCGTCAAGTTATCTTTTATTTGACTTGTATCTTTGGCTTCCAGTTCACCCTCGTATGAAGGCTAGTACTCTTTAAGCAATATCACTAGGATCTCTCAACGAATGGGGAACTGCGCTGGATTTCAAATTTGAAAGTGATGCTAGTGGTTCACGTTGCCATCAACAGTAGGCAAACGGTTTCAAATCTTTGTGTACAATTGCAAGTCACACAGTTCAGAAACTTCTTTTTAAATCTTCAGGCCCTCAACATAGACTGGAGCCGGCAGCGGTGGTCTCGCGGTTCTAGGTGCGCAGTCCGGAACCGTGCGACTGCTACGGTCGCAGGTTCGAATCCTGCCTCGGGCATGGATGTGTGTGATGTCCTTAGGTTAGTTACGTTTAAGTAGTTCTAAGTTCTAGGGGACTAATGACCACAGCAGTTGAGTCCCATAGAGATAAGAGCCATTTGAACCATAGACTGGACATCAAAACTTAATTTTTCTTTAAATCTTAAGTTCAGATGTTTTCGGATTTTTTCTGACACTCCATACATGTACCTGAGCTAAAAAGCTTTTATGAAAGGATGCTAAAGAAGCACTTACATACGTTGTGTGTTCCTTAACAGCATTGGACCACTTGTACCAATGATCCTAGTTTTAGTTTTGCTGCAAAATCCTGCGATTGCGCAATGAAACTGTACGATTCTTTCTTATGTTTTTTTTTTCTAGGAGCTGTAAACAGTCAACTCTCTTTTCATTTTAAATTCACTTTCCTCTCCTTCAGTGCTGATCTGGAGATATTCTTGTCCACAACGAGGGCAGTAGTAAAGCAAGAAAGTAGCTATCTAAATGAATATGGTAGGCCATCAGAATCACCGTCGTCTGTTCGGACTCCGTGGCGTCACGGGTTGAGTAACGTACAGTACTGACTCCTGATGGTATTTAGATTCCATCCGTAATTCACGCAGTATAGATTAATGCTTCGAAACAGGACACAATCTACGTACAGTTTCCTTTCACAAAACCTGTTTAGTTCAACGAGACGTGAGTAACGTGAGAAAAGAAGCCTAACAAACATGTGTAAACTTGCCAGTAACGTGACTACATGATGATTTATAGGAATATTCAGTTTTTATGTCCCGACTTCTATGAGGGCCTAAAGATTTCAAAAGCCTTTGAACTCCATCTTGCATTTACACACATACATTTGCAACAGCTTTTATTTTGTTGCATGTAATTTGGTTCACCAACTTCGTTTTCAAAGTTGAAACCCAGCGTAGTCCCTTCCAGATCCGTTAGGAGAGCATGCACAAATTGTTTAAATCATACTAGCGTTACAAAAACTTTTTCTCACAGTCATTATTCGTCAGAAAGCTCACCGCAGTTAACAATCTTCCTGTCAATGAAAAGTAAACATTTTCTCTTGTGTATTGTCCACACAAAAAATCAAAAGTTATTTCTAGTTGCGTTTCGTATTCCGAATCACCCTGGCTTCAAAACGTCTACTGTAATCAATAACGTAATCTCGATTCTACTTTTGAGTCAAGTGACATGTTATTGACAACCGCAAGAAACAAACTTGTGATAAAACAGAGCGACTGCTTAATCGAATTTCTACCCATGAAATTTTACATTGGCTTCGCAGTCGATCACAAACCCTCTTTACAATTGATGAGCATTGCCTTCGGCAAGTATTTCTGGACTGAGATATGACATGTTTGCTTGCTTGCTATTTTCAAGTTACAGGCAGACTGCTTACCGCTCTTGTTTTTCGGCTAGTTGCAGGTGCTACGTCATTTCTTTAGAAGCGAGGAAACGCCGAGCTGGTATAATACTTTACAAAAGAAGCGCGTATCCGAAAAAGATAAGGGACGTCCCGTTTCTCTCGTAAATAACGGCAGACTACTCGACTGCGTGTTTTGCTTAGATCGTCGCCTGGCCGAAATATAGCCGCTGGTATATTACCGCTTTTGTGCTCCAAAAACAGTTTACCTTTCCCTCTTGCAGAAAAACTGTATCATTTTGTAGAAAATATACTAAGAGTGGTTTGTATAAGAGACCTCATGAGCCAGGTTTTGAAGCAGATATGAAAATTTGATAAACCAGCAAGGGCGGTAACACGAATCTATAACTTCTTAGCAACAGTCAGTTACTTGATCGTAAGTGCCACAAATGTTTTTATTTGATTCACGATTCTTCGTTTGTTATCAAACTGAGAATGCTTTCGCTAAATAAGTTTCGTTACATTTTCTCTTGTGGGGATCTCGAAGAATTTCTTAATTAAGCTGAAAAATTATTTACAGGCTAACCCTCTATTTATCCGTTATTGTCTTCACCTGCAACTGTCTGAGTGATTTCCTTTTTCTCGTAAGCTGTATGTCTGTCACTTTTCTGTTCCTTGTTCATCAGCAGCGACGTACTGTATTACCTGTGATGGTGTATGATGATGAGGAGCTCAACGGGGTGGTTATCAGCGCCCGTACAAATTCCCAGTATGTGCACTTTCGAGTCTCGCCATTTCTGAATCATGATGAAATGATGACTCCCGGGCGTACAGGATACCTTTGATGATATAGACAGTATATCACTGAACTTTGATGTACTTGCTGTGTCTGTCAGTCAGCAGCCATCTGTTTATAGTTGCACACATGACACATGTGTCTACTAGTAGCATCGTTATTAGTGCTGTTATTATTATTCCGATGATCTGTCCGAATTTTATGGGTTTATATCTCAAAGTGGACGCAATCATAGGATATGTGTTCAATAGTATGAGATATGCATCAATATTAGCAAGGGAATATGTAGCCTTCCTGTTTCCGTGTGTTGCGATTCGCAGTTTTCCTCACGGTCGAGCAAACTTCAGCTCTTTTCTGTTTGTGTGTTCTCGTACAACGGATTGTACCGGTAACGTTACCGTTATCAATATTCCACAAAAGGAGAATCGTTTCTAACGTTCTTGTGTATTATGATACTCTCTTCATCCCCAAATATTTCTCAAACTCACAACACCATGAAGTAAAAGTCAGAATTAAATTATATTTACGAAACGAGCCTACAAAGAAAATTAAAAAAAAAACCTTTAGACGGTGGGACGTACGTTCAGTTCGCGATATCATCAAAGGAGATTTTCTGCAACTGACAGTGACTAATCGGAGATCATATTGTGCCACCGTTGGATGATTTAATTTTTTTATTGTTTCTATCACTTTCTATTGCCGAAATCTATCATAAAGCACAGGAAACGGGACACAGCATACGTGAAATATTGGGAAAAGTTTGTTGCCAACTAGGAGGTGCCGTCCTAGGTTGTGGGGCACAACCCACTTCGCGATATCATCAAAGAAGATTTTCTGCAACTCACAGTGACTAATCGGAGATCATATTGTGCCACCGTTGGATGATTTAACTTTTTTATTGTTTCTCTCACTTTCTATTGCCGAAATCTATCATAAAGCACAGCATACGTGAAATATTGGGAAAAGTTTGTAGCCAACTAGGAGGTGCCGTCCTAGGTTGTGGGGCACAACCCACTGAAAATATTCCATACCAGCCACTTTAAATGGACTTGAGTAATGAAGCGTGTAGTGACATTCAGCTGACTTTTATCCATACGCAACCGAGTTCAGACCTGGAGACCGATGAACAAGCATCACTAGAATATTGTGTAACTGTATAAACCTAGGAATCCGGTATGTCTCAAAAGAAGCACTATGACATGACTTGTAAAAAGTGCAAGAACTCACACCGTATCCTCCAGATGTCAGACACTCATATCGGTGTCAAACGTTGTATGTCGGTAATCAACAAAACTCCGATTTACTTCGAAGCATGTGCTACCGTCCAATAGAACTGGCGTAAACGTTAATTAAAAGTAACACCAGAACTATGGAGCACATCAAAAGCATAACTATAACTAAAACATTTTGCTTCCGTGGGAAAGTCTGTAGTCTGCGTGAAAATATTTTGTGGGACCACGTATTTAGGACGTGTAAAAGGGTTGTAAGGGGTTCTGAGCAATGTCTTTTGACAGTCTGCTTTCGCTTCATTTCTTTGAAAGTAGTAAGACTATAGAGTGCCTTTGTAGTTTCGCAGAAGATGTAATCAGAATAGAAAAATAAAGAAAGAATTGCATAAAACGAGCAGATGTAATAGTAAAAATGATAATTAATAATAAACAAAATAATAACATGAGTAATGAGTACATAGCGGTCAACGAACGAGGCGAAAGTAGACTGCCAAAAGAACATTGCTACAAACTTGTTAGGAAAATACTCTCCAACATAACAGTTTGACGCGTAAACAGTTAGCAAAAATTGTCATCAGTGGGGTCTAAACGCCTACCTTCCCTCCCTAAGGAGATCTACTATACAGTCACTCACGAATATGCTTTTTCTGCGCTCCGTAGCTCTGGTGATACTTTTAATTATCGTTTACGCATGTTCTACTGGACGACAGCATACAGCACGAACTAAATCGGTGTTTTGGTTCACACTCTATCGACATACGCCTGCCTGGATGGCCGAGCGGTTCTAGGTGCTACAGTCTGGAACCGCGCGACCGCTACGGTCGCAGGTTCGAATCCTGCCTCAGGCATGGATGTCCTTAGGTTACCAGAATCAGATTCGGTCCTTAGGTTAGTTAGATTTAAGTAGTTCTAAGTTCTCGGGGACTGATGACCGTAGAAGTTGAGTCCCATAGTGCTCAGAGCCATTTGAACCATTCTATCGACATACAACCTTTGGTACCGATCTGAGTGTCCAACATCTGGAGGTTTGGGTGATGGCAGTATTTGATTGATACGTATCACTTCGGTCTCTGTAACTTTTCACATGTCCCTACTGAGAAGAACTGCGGTTATGATTAGCCAAAATATGCCAACGTCTCAGTCTGTGAGATGTTTTGATTTTTGTTTGATAATTTAGATAGACAAAAATCACTCATTTCCTTAACGTCTGCCACACACCATGTCAGTACCGTAGTACTTGCACAAAGAAACGATTCTACTCAGACCACGGGCTGCGGATACAACCATATGCTGATGAATTTATTGAGTTGTGAACCATAGGCTAATCACAGGACGTAATACACGATCGGTAACTGTCAACACAGTGATATCTTCTTTCCGAACTGACATCGCATATTGTGCTCCACGGTAGGATTTACATCTCATTCCGCTTCACGACAGTAGCATAACCATCACATCAACTTACTTTTTCGCTAAATGAGATATCAATAACAGGAAAGCTTATTATTATTCATAGCCTTTCATATTATGTAGGGTCGACGAAAAGTAATTTACTCGTATATTTTATATTATTTTATTTTTTTGTAAAATCTGATATAATGCCACAATTATTTTATAGTAACTGAATCGTTCGCTGCTAACTGTGTCAACCTGAGCAAACGCGACAACCATTACATTCGAGTCATTAGACATACCCAAAGCACTTTCTGATATATTTGAATTAATTACTAGCACTAAACTGTCTAGATTTACTTCTGTAATCTCTAGTTTACTATGGTTTAGTCAATTCTGCTCTTCACTAAACCGTTCCACTGTTGCACTAAATTGTTTATTCACAGAATGTGGCTCCCTATCAGCCGCTTTCACTCCATTTGCACTCGAGTATTTCTTAACAAACATTTCTACAGACTTCATTCGATGCGTTGCGACGTTTCCTGGATTTCAACGCTTTGATATTATCAACGGGAGGAGAGGAGAGAAGTTACACGTTACTGGGGAATGTAGGCTAGCTACAGGGTAACAATTAATACTGGATATTCGAAATTTATTGGTTGTTTCATCAGTTATTTCGAAAATAACATTAAATGACGACCGTTTTGCCTTACTGTTTATCAATAAACTTAGTTACCATGTACAATACTTACTATTTAGAATCAATAACTATAATTCAATTGCAGAAACATGATGTGAGGAGACTAGTAAGTCTGCAGTGGAGAAAGGCATGGTTGTTGGTGAAAACTCTACTCCGTCATGCGTCGGCGCCCTATCTACATCTACATCTACATCTACATCCGTACTCCGCAAGCCACCTGACGGTGTGTGGCGGAGGGTACCCTGAGTACCTCTATCGGTTCTCCCTTCTATTCCAGTCTCGTATTGTACGTGGAAAGAAGGATTGTCGGTATGCTTCTGTGTGGGCTCTAATCTCTCTGATTTTATCCTCATGGTCTCTTCGCGAGATATACGTAGGAGGGAGCAATATACTGCTTGACTCTTCGGTGAAGGTATGTTCTCGAAACTTCAACTAAAGCCCGTACCGAGCTACTGAGCGTCTCTCCTGCAGAGTCTTCCACTGGAGTTTATCTATCATCTCCGTAACGCTTTCGCAATTACTAAATGATCCTGTAACGAAGCGCGCTGCTCTCCGTTGGATCTTCTCTATCTCTTCTATCAACCCTACCTGGTGCGGATCCCACACTGCTGAGCAGTATTCAAGCATTGGGCGAACAAGCGTACTGTAACCTACTTCCTTTGTTGTCGGATTGCATTTCCTTAGGATTCTTCCAATGAATCTCAGTCTGGCATCTGCTTTACCGACGATCAACTTTATATGATCATTCCATTTTAAATGACTCCTAATGCGTACTCCCAGATAATTTATGGAATTAACTGCTTCCAGTTGCTGACCTGCTATTTTGTAGCTAAATGATAAGGGACCTATCTTTCTATGTATTCGCATCACATTACACTTCGCTACATTGAGATTCAATTGCCATTCCGTGCACCATGCGTCAATTCGCTGCAGATCCTCCTGCATTTCAGTACAATTTTCCATTGTTGCAACCTCTCGATACACCACAGCATCATCTGCAAAAAGCCTCAGTGAACTTCCGATGTCATCCACCAGGTCATTTATGTATATTGTGAATAGCAACTTTACTGATGCCTCATTATTATCTGAAACATTAATAAATGTCTATGCCAAATATGTAGAGGATAGGTGTGTTACGTGTTTCAGTACCTCGGGTTATCATTATCTGTACTTCTACATCTTTTTCTCAATTACGATCTTAGAAAGATTTTCTTCTGCCTACACCAAAACCATGAAATAGTGATGATCTAACAAAATCAGAGGCAATGCGTATGTCTGGAATTGAATGTGTGGGGGCGAGATTGATTAACCGTCAGTGGGATGGGATAGGACCGCGGAAAGGGTTGGGGAGGGGGGGGGGGGGGGGGGGTACGGAGAGAGGATGGGGCAGCAGTTACAGTGTGCAGTTTTGAGTGCATGGTCGCAGCCCATTGAGTTTTGTATGATAATGTTGATCATTGCCTTTTCGCCTTTTATTGATGCGTCGTAGCGATGAAGTGGCTGACACAGGCCATTTATTACTGATAAAAAATATAACCGCGACGTCACACCCAAGAACGTGAATAATACTAGCAGAAAACCTTATGTTTCAATCCAGTTGTAAGTTATCGAGTATGGTAGTGTAATATGTAATACAGATAGCAGGTAACTGGAATACCTATACGTGCAACATGACTGGTATACATAGTAACATTTTAAATTTGCACGACACTGATGATATACTTATAACTTTTTTTTGGGCAAACAGCTGGAGGATGCACTAGCTTACAAAATGAATCTGTCGACAAACAAACAGTTTTAACCTTGATCATGTTGTTGTTGTTAGAAAGACCACCTCAGCGGCTTAATAAAGGAACACAAAATAACAGTTGTGGTGGTTTTCTTAAAATTCACAAACCGTATTTTTGCAATTAAAACGTTAGATCGCCGGTTGCAGTCCTTCAAAAGAGCTGGATCTTTGTGTTCGAGAAGTCCGTGAAAGGCAAAAAATAACAAGAGTGGGATGAAAGAAGGAGTTGTCGATGTCTGAAGAAGATTTTGGAAGCCGTATATGCAGTATTCACTCGGCAGAAGGAACAAACTTGCTGAGCTGGTTCAGCAGAGCACTTTGGCCTGTCGAGGCAATCGAGAAGTCTAGCTGATGTATACACTAAGGCGACAAAAGTCATGGGTTACCTCCTGACATATCGGAGCTCCTTCTGACAGGTGTGGTGAAGTAACTCGAGTGACATAGACTCAAGTTGTAGGAAGTCCCCTGCAAACATTGAGCGATGCCGCCTCTGTAGCTATCCATGATTACCGAAGTATTGCCACTGAACTATTATTTACACGAACTGACCTCCCGTTGGGATTCATTTCCGGTGGTCTATGTGCCCACATCATTCGCTCGAACTGTCCAGAATGTTCACCGGCCGCTGTGACAGAGCGGTTCTAGGCGCTTCAGTCCGGAACCGCGCTGCTGCTGAGGTCGCAGGTTCGAATCCTGCCTCGGGCATGGATGTGTGTGATGTCCTTAGGTTACTTAGGTTTAGGTAGTTCTAAGTCTGGGGGACTGATGATCTCAGATGTTAAGTCCCATAGTGCTTAGAGCCATTTGAACCATTTGAACAAGAACGTTCGTAAAACCAATGGAGAACATATGTGGCCAGGTGACATGGCCCATTGTCATCCATAACTATTCCATCGTTTTTAGGAACATGCAGTCCATGAATGGCTGCATATGGTCTCCTTGTAGCCGAGCATAACCGTTTCCAGCCAATGTTCGGTTTAGTTGGGCCAGAGGACTCAGTCCAGTCCATGTAGACACAGCCCACACTTTTATGAAATACATCTACATCTACATCTACATTTATACTCCGCAATCCACCCAACGGTGTGTGGCGGAGGGCACTTTACGTGCCACTGTCATTACCTCCCTTTTCTGTTCCAGTCTCGTATGGTTCGCGGGAAGAACGACTGTCTGAAAGCCTCCGCGCTCTCGAATCTCTCTAATTTTACATTCGTGATCTCCTCGGGAGGTATAAGTAGGGGGAAGCAATATATTCCAGAAATAATCCTCTCGAAACCTGGCGAGCAAGCTACACCGCGATGCAGAGCGCCTCTCTTGCAGAGTCTGCCACTTGAGTTTGCTAGACATCTCCGTAGCGCTATCACGGTTACTAAGTAACCCTGTGACGAAACGCGCCGCTCTTCTTTGGATCTTCTCTATCTCCTCCGTCAACCCGATCTGGTACGGATCCCACACTGATGAGCAATACTATAGTATAGGTCGAACGAGTGTTTTGTAAGCCACCTCTTTTGTTGATGGACTACATTTTCTAAGGACTCTCCCAGTGAATAGTAACTTGGCACCCGTCTTACCAACAATTAATTTTATATGATCATTCCACTTCAGATCGGTCCGCACGCATACTCCCAGATATTTTACAGACGTAACTGCTACCAGTGTTTGTTCCGCTATCGTATAATCATACAATAAATGATCCTTCTTTCTATGTATTCGCAATACATTACATTTGTCTATGTTAAGGGTCAGTTGCCACTCCCTGCACCAAGTGCCTATCCGCTGCAGATCTTCCTGCATTTCGCTATAATTTTCTAATGCTGCAACGTCTCTGTATACTACAGCATCATCCGCGAAAAGCAGCATGGAACTTCCGACACTATCTACTAAGTCATTTATATATATTGTGAAAAGCAATGGTACCATAACACTCCCCTGTGGCCCGCCAGAGGTTACTTTAACGTCAGTAGACGTCTCTCCGTTGATAACAACATGCTGTGTTCTGTTTGCTAAAAACTCTTCAATCCAGCCACACAGCTGGTCTGATATTCCGTAGGCTCTTACTTTGTTTATCAGGCGACAGTGCGGAACTGTATCGAACGCCTTCAGGAAGTCAAGGAAAATAGCATCTACCTGGGAGCCTGTATCTAATATTTTCTGGGTCTCATGAACAAATAAAACGAGTTGGGTCTCACACGATCGCTGTTTCCGGAATCCAAGTTGATTCCTACAGAGTACATTTTGGGTTTCGAAAAATGACGTGATACTCGAGCAAAGAACACGTTCTAAAATCCAACAACAGATCGACGTCAGAGATATAGGTCTATAGTTTTGCGCATCTGCTCGACGAACCTTCTTGAAGACTCTGACTACCTGTGCTCTTTTCCAATCATTTGGAACCTTCCGTTCCTCTAGAGACTTGCGGTACACAGCTGTTAGAATGGAGGCAAGTTCTTTCGTGTACTCTGTGTAGAATCGAAATGGTGTCCCGTCAGGTCCAGTGGACTTTCCTCTGTTGAGTGATTCCAGTTGCTTTTCTATTCCTTGGGCACTTATTTCGATGTCAGCCGTTTTTTCGTTTTTGCGAGGATTAAGAGAAGGAACTGCAGTGCGTTCTTCCTCTGTGAAACAGCTTTGGAAAAAGCTGTTTAGTATTTCAGCTTTACGCGTGTCATCCTCTGTTTCAATGCCATCATCATCCTGGAGTGCCTTGATAGGCTGTTTCGAGCGACTTACTGATTTAACGTAAGACCAGAGCTTCCTAGGATTTTCTGTCAAGTCGGTACATAGAAATTTACTTTCGAATTCACTGAACGCCTCACGCATAGCCCTCCTTACGCTAACTTTGACATCGTTTAGCTTCTGTTTATCTGAGAGGTTTTGGCTGCGTTTAAGCTTGGAGTGAAGCTCTCTTTGCTTTGGCAGTAGTTTCCTAACTTTGTTGCTGCACCACGGTGGGTTTTTCCCGTCCCTCACAGTTTTACTCGGCACGTACCTGTCTAAAACGCATTTTACGATTGCTTTAAACTTTTTCCATAAACACTCAACATTGTCAGTGTCGGAACAGAAATTTTCGTTTTGATCTGTTAGGTAGACTGAAATCTGCCTTCTATTACTCTTGCTAAACAGATAAACCTTCCTCCCTATTTTTATATTCCTATTAACTTCCATATTCAGGGATGCTGCAACGGCCTTATGATCACTGATTCCCTGTTCTGCACTTACAGAGTCGAAAAGTTCGGGTCTGTTTGTTATCAGTAGGTCCAAGATGTTATCTCCACGAGTCGGTTCTCTGTTTAATTGCTCGAGGTAATTTTCGGATAGTGCACTCAGTATAATGTCACTCGATACTCTGTCCCTAACACCCGTCCTAAACAGCTAAGTGTCTCAGTCTATTTCTGGTAAATTGAAATCTTCACCTAAGACTATAACATGCTGAGAAAATTTATGTGAAATGTTTTCCAAATTTTCTCTCATTTGTTCTGCCACTAATGCTGCTGAGTCGGGATGTCGGTAAAAAGAGCCAATTATTAACCTAGCTCGGTTGTTGAGTGTAACCTCCACCCATAATAATTCACAGGAACTATCCACTTCTACTTCACTACTGGATAAACTACTACTAACAGCGACAAATACGCCACCACCGGTCGCATGCAATCTATCCTTTCTAAACACCGTCTGTGACATTGTAAAAATTTCGGCAGAATTTATCTCTGGCTTCAGCCAGCTTTCTGTACCTATAACAATTTCAGCTTCGGTGCTTTCTATCGGCGCTTGAAGTTCCTATATTTTACCAATGCCGTTTACAATTACAATACCGATTGCTGCTTGGTCCCCGCATGTCCTGACTTTGCGCCGCACACTTTGAGGCTGTTGCCCTTTCTGTACTTGCCCGAGGCCATCTAACCCAAAAAAACCGCCCAGTCCATGCCACACAACCCCTGCTACCCGTGTAGCCGCTTTCTGCGTTTAGTGGACTCCTGACCTATCCAGCGGAACCAGAAACCCCACCACCCTATGGCGCAATCCGAGGAATCTGTAGCCCACACGGTCGCAGAACCGTCTGAGTCTCTGATTCAGACCCTCCACTCGGCTCTGTACCAAAGGTCCGCAGTCAGTCCTGTCGACGATGCTGCAGATGGTAGCTCTGCTTTCATCCCGCTTCACCAAATCACATAGCCGCCGGAAGCAAGAGAGGATTTCCTCTGATCCATAGTGACACACATCATTGGTGCCGACATGAGCGACTACCTGCAGATGGGTGCACCCTGTACCCTTCATGGCATCCGAAAGGACCCTTTCCACGTCTGGAATGACTGCTTCCGGTATGCACACGGAGTGCACATTGGTTTTCTTCCCCTCTCTTGCTGCCATATCCCTTGCTTGCACAATGCTTGTTAACAACCTCAGTCCATGGCTTCGTTGTGTGTGCGCCGCACTCGAACTGTGCCATATGAACTCGGGACTAATCTGACCAGGCTACGGTTTGCCAACTGCCTACGGTTCAACCTATGTGGTCATGAGCCCGGGAGGAGCTGTTAGCAAAGGCAATAGCCTCGGTCGTTCTGCTGCCAAATTTCGGTCCGAACACGTACGTGCGTCGTACGTCTCAAATTGATTTCTTTGGTTATTTCACTCATTGTCCCTTATCTGTTAGCACTGACAACTCTACGCAAACGCCTGTGCTCTCGGTCGTTAAGGGAAAGCTTTTGGGCACTGCGTTAGCCGTGGTAAGAGGTTATGCCTGAAATTTGATATTCTTTGCATACTTTTGGCTCTGTTGATCTCAGAGTATTGAATTCCCTAACGATTTCCGAACTGGAACGTTCAAAATGGCTCTCAGCACTATGGGACTTAACTTACGAGGTCATCAGTCCCCTAAACTTAGAACTACTTAAACCTAACTAACCTAAGGACATCACACACACCCATTCCCGAGGCAGGATTCGAACCTGCGACCATAGCAGCCCCTTAGTTCCGGACTGAAGCACCTAGAACCGTTCGGTCGACACTAGAACGTCCCATGCGTCTTGCTCCAACTACCGTTCCTCGTTCAAAGTCTGTTAATTCCCGTCGTTCCGCTATGATCACGCTGGAAACCTTTTTACACGAATCACCTGAGTACATATGACGGCTCCGCCAATGCACTGCTCTTTTATACTTTATGTACACGACACCACCGCTATCTGAATATGTGAAGCTCAGTGTGTATGTTGCTCTCGAGTAGATAGTGGGTGGGAAGTAGTACTTTCAGTTTTTCTGTACAATTAGCGGTTCTTGCACAAATTGTGCAATAAATATATTGCTTTACATCTGTACCCTCGAAAACTAGCTTTTCCTGTTTGTTTAGTAAAATACCGCTTCACCAAAAGCAGTAAATGCTTCTCATCTCCAACCTTAAGCAGCAGAGGAAGCGTACCTATATTCCCATCCCTGCAGAAGCAATAATAACCATTTACTTGATTGACCTTAACACTAAATGCGACAAAGAGGTAAACTTATTAAGTGGCCTACAAAAATTTTAACTCACGTCGATCACCCCGGTTGAATTCGAGAAAGTATATCCTGCCGCATCTGCGTGCTATTCGAGATTGTGATCAATCTCTAATTATTTTTTTGCCAGGGAGGGCTAAATGATGACATGTAAAGATATTCTTAGTAAAATTCATTTTGATATGATCATGATTGTTGCTAAGTGATATCTAGATGGTACAATCTCATTTACCAAATGTATTGTTACAATGCCTGACGACATGAGCAACCTTAGACTGTATAGAGGCTACAGCTGTATTCGAATTTGACCTTGCCTTAGGCTTAAACCGTTCTGAAGTTACAGTGACCGTTTAAAATCAGATTGCAGTAGTTTGGTAAAAACTGATTGGTTATAGATGGAGAGTTTTATTACGGTGCTTTTTTTGTACTTCCTGAACATTTAGTTTAGCCATTCTGAAGGCTATCTCTGGTTCTATTTCTGTAGTCACCAGACGAGGTTTATCTTTTTTTTCCGGGACATTGAATCACGACTCTAGGTCTGCCCTGCTTTAACTCTGTCCTATGCTCTCGAAAGTGCTGGTAACCATTCAAGAGATAATTCTGTGCGCCATTCTGGAGGCACAATGGAGAGGTAACCGGCTTTCCTCCTTTCAATCTGCTCCTTTGTGGGCTTCCAGACGACAATATTGTAGCCTCAGTTCGGGACCTTCATTTCCTATTCATCTTCGGGACGCTTCGTCGGTCACATTGTATTCTTAAGCTTCTTCCTACAGTACCTCCTCTGGTGGAATCATTCAGAGCTACACCGTGCAGGATTTGCACGGAATACATTTTTCCTGACCAAATTCCGCCTTACGTTGTGAAATATGTGTCATAAAATGTTTTGAATGTGCATTCCAAATCAATAACCTGTTAGCACTTATTTACTTGACATGAACCTTCATATATTACTAGGACTTTCAGTTTCCTCCCAAATGCTGTTTCACCATCACTAGGCCTCTGGTAATAACTGAAATCCCAGGTATTCTGGGTGACAAATTGAAACGTCGACGTGGAAATAAACTAGCTTTTTGTGTTCTGCACTCAAATTTTTTTCTGAAAAGACGAATGAATCGTATGTGCAGTTGGTCACGTAGATGTATTGACTTAGTAACTCGTAAAAAGACGAAACATTGTTGGAAAAGGAATGTAACCAAGGGGTATGGCGAGTGGTAGAATCATATCATCATATGAAAGAAATTGAATCTCAAGTGTTCATCTTGAAAGAAAAAAATTACTACACAAGAAAACATACTTCACTGCCGGTGAACTATCTAAGTTCCAGGTTAATAATCAGTTTTACAGTGCTACTGTTACAAAGACTTTCTGTGTTGTACTACGTTACAAATAATATACTACCACCAAATTATTTAAGTTTTGATTAGAATTACATCAAAACTTGAAAGTACAAAATAAAGAAATTAAAAAATGATATGAAACGCATATGGCTTAATATATAATAAATAATATCTTAAATATGAAGTTTCTCAGTTCAAAAAAACTGACGATGGATTAAAGAGCCACAAATGCGTATAGTGGAACATGTAAGATCATCTGCCAATGAAACGAACGTGGAGATATGTTTGCTCTCGTTCGAAGGGTGAACACAGGTAATGGAAGTTGCAGGAAAGAAACTTCATTCTTGTACAGTATTGCTAGGAAACCAACATCCTTTATAAGTGGATACTGCACTCGGGAGAGAGAGGTTAGGTTATTATAAATTAAATAATATAAAAAGAATAATCAAAAATGTTATAGAATGAAAAAAACTGGATTTACTTTCTCCCCGTATCAGTTCCGGGATGTTGCCGGAATAGCTAAAGTATGACCGTAGTGATCTCTCTCCCACACATCACCCATTCGCCTCCTCCCTCACTCATCATACCATATTCATTTACATAATTTGTACCAAACACTCCTTTCTTAAATACTTCGAAAATTACTGAAACTATCTGAAGCATCATATGTCTAGTGGATATAACCCTGTAGTCAATTTGTGTTGTGGAGAATTTTATATTAGGGCTGTAACCACCTGAACTAATTGTCGATTTCGTGTTTAAGTAAACTCTTCATTGAGCTGTCAGATATTAACGTCAAATGACGCATATCGTCTCTTCGTGCATTTTAAGGCCTTGACATACTTTAAATGACAACGTAATCTTCACTATAGTACACAAGAAAGCATTAACATTTTATACAGTAACATTAGAAAATATATTTATAAAGCCTAGTTTACACCTGAGCTAACACAAATCAGTGAGCATCAACTAACATCTAAAGGATGTGAACGGTACGAGAGCGCGATCGACGAGCACTCTGTCTTGTTCGATCCGCTTTCACCGATGCTGCCTTGTGTTCAAAAAATGGCTCTGAGTACTATGGGACTTAACATCTGTGGTCATCAGTCCCCTAGAACTTAAAACTACTTAAACCTAACTAACCTAAGGACATCACACACATCCATGCCCGAGGCAGGATTCGAACCTGCGACCGTAGCGGTCACGGGGTTCCAGACTGAAGCGCCTAGAACCGCACGGCGACTCTTGTGTTCCACTGGTTCTTGGTCTTCCGGCCAATCATCGCGTCGACGCTCACCTCAGTATGAACAACACAAAGGGCATTATTTCCTAGTGCACTCGGCTATTTACTACGCGAGAGATACCTTCACTATTAAATACGAGCAGTGTGAAAGATGGAGTGATGAGAGAATGTACACTGTTGCCATTAGAAGAATGTAAGTATCAGAGACTCCTCTAGAATTGAAGAGATCAACAGCACAAAGTGAATATAAAAAGAAAATTTGACAATAAATGTGCGAAGCCCTCGACGCGTTTCAGCTAGGAAAGGCGGAATAGATTTAAAGAGAACTTAAGCTCAAGTGCGACAGAAATACAAAGTAAGTACTAAAGACCAGTTGTTAATAACTGGAGCATAAGCAGGTTATTCTATTGATACTGATAGTCGGTAGGTAGTGTCTGCATTAAGGTTCTGATCTCAGCTGCAAGTGTAGCTAATAGAAATCTTCCCCTGATTTACGTGTGACGCTTCGGTACAAGGCTAAGGATGGATGGTGTTAGATGGGTGTACTATGTCTATTAATTTTACCCTTAGGTTGCAGTTCAAATGCATGCGCTTACCCTTTCCTACACTGATTTCCTTTGCTTGGTTCATCACCAACTCGTAATTCATACGAAACTAACTTTTTAGAAAATTACAGTTTTTCACTGAAACAGTAACTGGGCATGTACTGAAAGGAAAACTTACCTCACTCCCTCACCTGTTCCACCCCCTTCTCCACCCTTACGTACACACACACACACACACACACACACACACACACAAAACCAATCACACAATGTTACGATGATCGTTCTCTCGTCTTGTCTTACGTTCTATCCAATGTAAATCCTTGTTCACTGGGAGAGGTGAAAAGTATGGAACATTTAGTGGATTGTGTAATGAATTTTTTGAACGACATTTTCGCCCTGGACAGCACGATTTATTAAAATCCTCATAGTTTAATATTAAATTGTATGTAATTTTCAAGTGGTTAAGCTGCTCCATGCACAGCATTTGTCAAAGTTAGTAAAATAAGTAAAACGATATGAAATTGTACGTCCAGCCCAGATAAACAACCTTTAAGGTGCCTCGTCTAGGATACTTGGGAGGGGCATCGTCTCCGGATGTAGTTGGCCTACAACAGGCGGTTTATTACATCCAACTAGGTAAACATCGGCTGGTAAACGCGCCCCCCCCCCCCCTCTCAGGTATATGAATCACAAACATTTCTAAAAACGGTGACACATTTTTACCTGTGATAACATTGCGAAATAAGGATTATATATTCTGTTCCTATGAAGTTACGGCATGCATTAAGACACAGGGGGAACTATACTGAAGATCCAAAGAAAGCGGTGCACCTGCCTAATATCGTGTAGGGCACCCGCGAGCACCCAGAAGTGCCGCAGCACGTCGTGGCACGTGCTAGACTAATGTCTGAAGAAGTACTGGAGGGAACTGACACCATTAATCCTGCAGGGCTGTCCATAAATCCGTATGAGTACGAGGGAGTGGGTATCTCTTCTGAACAGCACGTTGCAAAGGAATCCAAGTTACACTCAATATTGTTCATTTCTGGGCAGTTTGGTGGCCAGCGAAAGTGTTTAAACCCTAAGAGTGTTCCCGGATCCACAATGTATCGATTCTGGACGTGTGAGATGTCGCATTGTCCTGCTGGAGTTGCCCAAGCCTTTCGGAATGCACAACTGACATGAATGAATGTATAGGTGATTAGACACGATGCTTTATCAAAATCTTATATCTGCTAACTACGCCTATCAGTAGTTAGTACCTTCAGTAGTTTGAATCTTTTACTTAGCTGGCAGTAGTGGCGCTCGCTGTATTGCAGTAGTTCGAGTAACGAATATTTTTGTGAGGTAAGTGATTCATGAAAGGTATAGGTTATTGTTAGTCAGGGCCATACTTTTGTACGGATTTTTCAAAGTCAGATGGCGTTGCGCTAAAAAAATTGTGTGTCAGTTTAGTGTTCATCAGAATAGGTAAAGAGCGAAATGTCTGAGTACGTTCAGTTCTGCTCAGTTGTTTGAAAATCAAATAATGTAAGAGATTTATGAGCACAGTAATTCATTAATTCTTCTGAGGGGAGATTTCAACACATTTAAACATTTGAAGGTTACAACCTGTCTCACTCCCTTCACAACCACTGCTAACTTTTCATGCCCCTCGCCTCTCATAACTGCTGTTTGGTTTCTGTATAAGTGATAAATAGCCCTTCGCTCCCTGTTTTATCGCTGCTCCCTTCAGAATTTCGAAAAAGAGTGTATTCCAGTCAACTTGTCGAAAGCTTTTTCTTGGTCTACAAGTGCTGTAACCGTAGGATTGGCATTCCTTAACGTATCTTCTCTTAGAAGTCGTATTGTCTGGCGTGTTCCTACATTTCTTCGGAATCTAAGTTGATCTTCTCCGAGGTCGGCTTAGGCCTGTTTCTCCATTCTTCTGTACAGAATTCCTAATAGTATTTTGCAAAAAAAGAAAAAAAAGAAAATAAAGTAAAATGTACAGTGCACTGTTCAGTGTCCCCTCGACGATCACCAGAGGTGTACGTCCAGTGTAGGAGATCGCTCCCCACACCATGATGCCGGGTGTTGGCCCTGTGTGCCTCTGTCGTATACAGTCCTGATTGTGGCGCTCACCTTCACGGCGCCAAACACGCATACGACCATCATTGGCACCAAGGCAGAAGCGACTCTCATCGCTGAAGACGACACGTCTCCATTCGTCCCTCCATTCACGCCTGTCGCGACACCACTGGAGGCGGGCTGCATCATGTTGGGGCGTGAGCGGAAGACGGCCTAACGGTGTGCGGGACCGTAGCCCAGCTTCATGGAGACGGTTGCGAATGGTCCTCGCTGATACCCCAGGAGCAACAGTGTCCCTAATTTGCTGGGAAGTGGCGGTGCGGTCCCCTACGGCACTGCGTAGGATCCTACGGTCTTGGCGTGCATCCGTGCGTCGCTGAGGTCCGGTCCCAGGTCGACGGGCACGTGCACCTTCCGCCGACCACTGGCGACAACATCGATGTACTGTGGAGACCTCACGCCCCACGTGTGGAGCAATTCGGCGGTACGTCCACCCGGCCTCCCGCATGCCCACTATACGCCCTCGCTCAAAGTCCATCAACTGCGCATACGGTTCACGTCTACGCTGTCGCGGCATGCTACCAGTGTTAAAGACTGCGATGGAGCTCCGTATGCCACGGCAAACTGGCTGACACTGACGGCGGCGGTGCACAAATGCTGCGCAGCTAGCGCCATTCGACGGCCAACAGCGCGGTTCCTGGTGTGTCCGCTGTGCCGTGTGTGTGATCATTGCTTGTACAGCCGTCTCGCAGTGTCCGGAGCAAGTATGGTGGGTCTGACACACCGGTGTCAATGTGTTCCTTTTTCCATTTCCAGGAGTGTAGTTCCACTTCCGTTTCTACAATATTGCCTTCAGCTTCTTCTCACTTGTATAGATCCTCTTTATACCCCTTCTAACTTTCAGCTTCTCCTTGTTTGCTTAGGACTGGTTTTCTATCATAGCTCTTGATGTTCATACAACTACTTCTGTTTTCCCCATATACCTCTTTAGTTTTCCTGTGTACGGCATATGCCTTTCCCCTAGTCAAACCCGCTTCTAAGCCCTTAAATTTGTTCTGTAGCCATTCCTGCTTAGCCATGTTACTCTTCCTATCAATTTTATCTTTCAAACGTTTGTATTCCATTCCGTCTGCTTCATTTGCTGGCTTTTTAACCGTTCTCCTTTCATACATGAAGTATAATATCTCTTTTCTTTATCCAAGGATTTATACAACGCCTTGTCTTTTTACTTGTTTGATCCTCAGCTGCCTTCACAATTTCATCTATTAAAGCCATCCATTCGTGTTCTACTGTATTCCTTTCCTCTGTTCTTGTCAACCTCTGCCGTATACTCCCTATTACACTCTCAACAGCTCCTGGTTCTTCCAACGTATCCAGACCTCATTTCCTTAATTTCCTACATTTTTCCAATTTCTTCAGTTTTAATCTACAGTTCACAAGCAATAAATTTTGGTCAGAGTCCATATTTGAGCCTGAAAATCCATTACAATTTAAAATCTATTTTCTTAATCTATGTCTAACCATTATACAGTCATCATACAATGAAGGCTTTCACGACCGGATGGTACTGTTGTTGATAATTCTTCCGGGTTTAATGGCAATGGTCCATGGAATTCTAATATTCCTAACGTTTCGTCCAATACTACGTTGGACATCTTCAGAGGTATGGCTGGTCCTATCCATCTCAGTCTGCAGGACTCATCAGGACTATCCATACCTCTGAAGATGTCCAACGTAGTATTGGACGAAACGTTAGGAATAGAAGAATTCCATGGACCACGGCCATATAACCCGGAAGAATTATCAACATCATTATATAGTCAGTCTGAAAACTTCCGGTGTCTCCAGGTCTCTTGCACGTGCACAAACGTCTTTCATGATTCTTAAACCAAGTGTTAGTGATGAGTAAATTACGCTTTGTGCAAAATTCCACCAATAGGCTTCCTCTTTCATTCATTTCTCCCTGTCCATATTCACCCCATATTTTCCCTTCTCTTCCTATTCCTACTATCCTATTCCCGTTCTGATAAAAATTAATTTTTTTCATCTGCAACTATATGAATAATTACAATGAAATGGACACCCTTAGCTGCTTACAGGCGTTGACATAAGTCAATGGGGAAAAATGAAAATGTGTACTCCGACCGGGACTCGAATCCAGGATTTCCTGCTTACCTGGCAGACACTCCATCCATCTCAGTCACCGGAGACACAGAGGACACCGCGACTGCAGGGACTTACCTCTTGCACGCTTCCCGCGAAACCCACATTCTCCAAGTATTGTCCCGCGCTACATTCTTAGTGCCCCCGCCAATTATACTCATTACTCGCGGCGCGTTGCCGATTCCCGTAATAGTTCGGCTCTGAAAGCCCATATCGATGATGTTTCATTGAATGTTTGGAACGCTGGGACTTGTTCATGGTCAGACATTGAAATCTACAGCAATTTACTTAAGGGTTTCACCTCTGTCAGTTTCAATGATTCTCTTCAGTCATCGTTGGTCTCGCTCTTGAAGGATCATTTCCCGGCCGCAGCGATTGTCGGAGATTTATTGTTTTAACGGATTCCTGGTATTCATGGTTCACTCGTGAATCATTACCTCGGAGATTCTGTGTCTTATCGCTTGTGCGCCAACTACATCATCACGTTCAAGCTCACTTATATCTTGATAACCTGCCATTGTAGCAGCAGTAATCGATTTTACAACTGCGCCAGACTCTTGTTGCCTTATATAGATGTTACAGACCGAAACACCGTGTTCTTCTTTTTACATATCTCTGTAATTGATTACGCATGCATATACCAGTTACTTTGAAGGTTCAGTGTAAAACTTGTACTGAGCGTCATCCTGGTTAGTTTCGATGTTACTTTACTTTACTTTTTCGTGTCCGGAGCTCTAACTTTTTCAGCCCAATACAGGGCTTAGTCAAAAGTTCAGGCTTTCTTAGCCAGAGATCATCTAGGGACCAACGTGCAGGACAGTTTCAGCATGTTAGAAGATGTTCCATGTTTATACTTCTGCACAGTTGCACTTATTGCTCCAGTTTATCAGATTGGTTTTCACAACGTTACTCCAGTTCTGATAGGGCTTAGAATTTCACTTCAATTGTAAATTAATTCAACACCGTTTGGTGGATGTTCTGAAATATGGTAGGCGACAGGGGGTTTATACAAAGTTGCTCTGATGTTGTTTCTTTGGTTAGCAAAGTGCCACTCAGCGATTCTCTGGAATACCTTGGTTCCATTTCCCCGCAAGACATCACCAAGCTGTTTCATGCATACCTCACCACGAGCTCTTCATGTGGAATGTCAACTTCAATGGATAGCCGGAAGGCGTCGCTACGTGTAGTCCACTTCTTCACGGAAAATTTTGAAGTACAGCCGCTGCATTTGGCACTTTGTACACCTAAGGCATGGTACAGATACGTCTACGATACCTCCGGCGTGTGGAGTCATGCCGAGGATCAATTCGGTGACTTACTAAGACTCCTGAACAGTCTCCATACGAACATAAAATTTAATATCGAGGTAGAAAAGGACCAACATCTGCCGTTACTATATGTGATGGTCACGGGGGATGGTATGGGCGCTTATGACAACATCTGTTTTGCACCCTCAAACCATAATCCGAAAAAAAAGGAAGGGATGGTGGAAACTTGGGACACAGCGTGTACTGAAAAGCGACACACACAGACCGATAATTGCACAAATTTTCAAATCACCACCCAAGCCGGAAAAGAGGCTCATAACGGCAACAAATCGAATATGTGAGCCTCAGCATTTCAGACGCAAATTGCAACACCTAGAAAGTGTTCGGAGAAGCAATGGGTACTTGTTTTTTTTCTCACTTGCTACTGTATTGTTTTTGACCCACAATCCGATTTATTAATATGGGTCTTTGTTAGCCTCTTAGCTGCTGTGATGGGGTGTGAGGTAGGAAGAAATCTCTTTGAACCGTCCAGGCTCCCACCTCCCATCACACCGTTGCCGATGTCCCGCCCCGTGGATGGTGGTGGTGGTGGTTAGTGTTTAGCGTCCCGTCGACAACGAGGTCATGGGAGACGGAGCGCAAGCTCGGGGTAGGGAAGGATTGGGAAGGAAATCGTCCGTGCCCTTTGAAAGGAATCATCCCGGCATTTGCCTGAAACGATTTAGGGAAATCACGGAAAACCTAAATCAGGATGGCTGGAGACGGGATTGAACCGTCGTCCTCCCGAATGCGAGTCCAGTGTGCTAACCACTGCGCCACCTCGCTCGGTCGCCCCGTCGAGACCGGCTTTTCATTTTCTGAATTTCACTTTGTTCTTTTTTTCATTCACATTGTTCTTATTTGCTTGTGTTTTATATGTTATTTTTTTTCTTATTGCTTTTGTTTCTTTTCTTTGTTATTTCTTTGTATTCCTTTTCTATTCTTTTGTTTGCAGCAGTATAAGTAATATTTAAATTAACAATACTTGCGAATGTAAATGTTACAAAATGTGTCATTTAATAGGAGAAAAATACAAGGACAGGGAAGATGATAGAAAGAGAATTGCCCCTTCACCAAATTTGTGTGGCAGTCTGTGTCTTGGAATTAAATCCAAGAGGCTGACCGCCATAGTCATAACTACCTTTTACTACGAAATATACTAACTGATAACTAAAAACCGTTTGCGACATTTCACGATATAGTGTTGGTGGTGGATCATACATACATAGTTGTACTTCTAGAATTAAGTGCTATTAATTATTCGTAATTATGTTTATTTTAACCAGAGGTTATGTCTGACTTGTTTTCATGGATAGAGGTGTCTTGGTATTGGTCTCAGTTTACTCTGTTGACATCATCAGGTTGTCGCACATATGCTCGTTGTCTGTACTATCTGGTTGTTAATTATTTGTTGTAGGTAGTTTTAGATATTGCATCCGTGAGTACGTTAATTTTAGTCCATTGTTGTTTGCCTCTGAGCAATGTAGTTGGTGAACGACGCAACCATGTAAAAATAGTTTTTCAATGTTTTATTTTACTGCCCTAACCAGTTTCGTGCTACCATTCCCATCTTCCGATGGCTAACATTTTTCGTTACTTAGATGTTGTTTAACAGAATGTTGTCTGTCCACACTGCAAAAGAATATTTGAGTATTTAGTACCACTTTATCAGTTGTTTCATTAGTAAAATACGCTAAACTGTTGGAATTTTATGTACATAAATGATGCAAAATAGTCGTGTTCACTTACATATGGTCCCGTAGATGATGGTTCGTTTTGTTGAGGTACATGTGAACCGAACCACCGTCAACTCGAGGATATACGGGGCGTAAATGTTAAGCTGACAGACCAGAGTAACTCGAAAAATAAGCTTCACACGCAGAAATGTGTAGAATAAAAAGTTTCTTATTTTCGAGGGGGACATCTGTTGGTGCTAAAAATAGCCTGCCATCCCAGCCCCCTGGGGTTGGAGCGGGAGGCAACTTCAAAATTTCAAATAGGAACCTCCATTTTTTATTGCAGAATCAAATTATACATAAAAACTGCGTACATTTTGTCTTAAACATTTGCTTTGATTCTTAGTAGCGGCGCTGTAATTCAAGAAAATCCATGTTCTCATTTTTGCGTGGAAACTAGTTATGGATAAATAAAATTATAACGGAGTTTAACCGCTAATATAAAAAGTTATCAGCCTCCATATTGGCTTTACACCCTATGGGGAGAGGGGGAGAGTTTTAGCGAATCATAACTTACGAAGTAAAGTATTGTACGGCATCACGTGGTTGCTAACGAGCCGCGGCTTGCCGAGCGGTCCACACGGCGACGCCAACACCGAACGTAGAATATTTTCAGGGAGCCACAATACGCCCCATCAAGCGTATGCGGGCTTTCATGGAATGCAGGTTGCGTGCCATGGATCATGCACCCATAAACAGAGCAGAATTGGCTGCTGATCTGCAAACGATTTGGTGTCAGTTCCTTTCAGAGTACTACTAAGGACTTGCATACTCTTTTCAGCGGGGTCTCACTGCCGTCTGCAGGGCAACAGGATGCCCCACACGATACTACGTACCAGCGCAATGACATCTGCTAAGTCAGTGTATTCTTTGCCTCACAGGAGGCGGCTCCAAGCCCCCATTTAGGTGACAAGAGCCAGCAGCATCACTGTCTGTTAGAGGAATGGGATGAGCAGCTGTAGTACCTCCCCCCCTTCCCCCCAACCCCCACCCCGCCCACCCGCTATCTCCAAGGCGGATGAAGGCCAGTGTCCAGATCACACAGGTCGAGCCTCCAGCCGGCCTGCAGGATGATGGCTGCCTCCATGCTCCAACAGTGCTCCCTAAGAAACTGGCAGCGCATTCGGAGCAGCTGCGTCCTTCCAGCTGGACTCGTGGTCCTATAGACGATCTAAGACAACTAGGCATGCAGAGGGTTCCATAGGCTCCGCTCACACTTCGTGGCCGCAAATGAAACAGGGGCTGAGGCTACACACTGGGCAGTCGGCTATCAGCACTCAGCAATCAGACATTTGTTAAGAAGGGTGAGCTACTTATGCTGCCGCTTCGCATCCCCTCTGCGGAGATGGGGTGGTTATTACATCATGTATGCTGTTTTTCCCTCGCTATCAGCTCTGCTAATTACCTCAGACCTCCGCAACTTCGCCTTTTAATGTTCTACTCTGGTGGCTAGACGCATGAATGGTTAGTGTTGCGTTGTGCCTAGCCTTCCTTACGAAACTCTGCTTTGTCGCTAGTATGACGATATCTGCCGGCTTCCAAGAATGTCATTACACATCGTTTTCTAACTTGGGCTCTCGATCATTTCCCCGGGCTGTGATAGCTTCCGTGTTTGCTACAACTAGCGCTCAGCAGTTCCGCATTGCGAGCAGTCTATTGGTCACTGACAGAGGCGGTTCAGCTTCTGGAAGCTGCCAAGTAGAACTCGGACGAATTTTTAATGTCCGCCGGGCATACTGTTATGGGGCATGATAGTATAAAATCAGTGGGGCGCGAGGGAACTCCTTGTCTAACTTATTTAAATATTGTAATCTTTGACTCCATCTGGAATATGTTCCTTCCACTTATCCTTGTAGCGGTCACAGTGAACGTCCACGCAATCTCTCTTTACTTTGCTAACGATTTCGTACGAAACTAAATCACGTATTTAAATACAATGTAGTTGCCCAAACTGAAGACTGAGTAGGTGAATACCCACACTCTTTATATCACAATGAGCTTCTACAGGCTGTTTCACCAACTTACATCACCCATTAAACAGCGTTCCTGACAAGTAACGATGCATTCTTCAGACACTAAGGACATCACACACATCTATGCCAAATGCAGGATTCGAACCTGCGACCGTGGCGGTCACGCAATTCCAGATTGTAGCACTTAGAACCGCTAGGGCACTACGGCCGGCCATTTATTTTTCACCGTACGCATTAATTGTGTTCGGAATAAAGAAATTAGTAACCAATATTGCTAAAGCGAAATAGGACGTGAGAGGAAAATATGTAACTCAATTCCCTTTACATCGCGAAACTATTTTGTGTGATGCCTATACGGCAGTCGCAGCTCTCTTCTGGGTTCTAACAGCGGTGTGTGGTCGAGTGTTACACTGTTGGAAATCACCCGCTTAGAATGATGTTCATGAATGGTAGCCCAACAGGTTGAATCACCACATTTACGTACAAATTTACACTCAAAGTGTGTGAGATAACTGCGACAGCGCTCTTGCTGGCATACGAAGTCGCATCCCAGACCATAACTCCAGATGTAGGTCCAGTGAGTCTAGCATGCAGACAGGTTTGTTGCAGGCCCGTAACTGGTCTCCTTCCTAACAGCACACGACCATTACTGACACCGAGAGACAACCAGATTTCATTAGAAAACAAAACAGACCTCAACCCTGCCTTCCAATGAACTCCCGCTTGACGCTCCTGAAGTCGCAAATAGCGGTTGTTTGGGATCAGTTGGACGCACGCTACAAGGTGTCTGGCTCGGAGCTGTCCTTGATGTAACCGATTTATAATAGATCAATGTCTCACTGTGGAGCCGAATGCTGCTCAGAATGCTGCTGCAGGTGCAGTACGATGCACCAGAGCCGTGCAACGAACACGATGCTCTTCCCTCTCGGTAGTTGCTACAACGCCGTCCGGATTCTGGTACACCGCTGTCATCACTCATGTACAGTGACTTCATTCCTGCCAAGTTGCTCAAATGGTTCAAATGGCGCTGAGCACTATGGGACTCAACTGCTGTGGTCATCAGTCCCCTAGAACTTAGAAATACTTAAACCTAACTAACGTAAGGACATCACACACATCCATGCCCGAGGCAGGATTCGAACCTGCGACCGTAGCAGTCGCACGGTTCCGGACTGAGCGCCTAGAACCGCGAGACCACCGCGGCCGGCCCTGCCAAGTGTTTCTGCAATACCGGAGAAGGAGCATACAGCATCTCGTTGTGTTGTTGCTGTTGGGTTGGAAGAAGAGCCAACATCGTGTTACTAGAGGAGGTCGAAATACACGCGTTTTAGCTCACGCAGGCTGGCGTGAGGAGGGAAGAACTATACTGACGTGAGGTCTGGAACATGACAAGGAATGAAAATTCAGAAAGCGGACGTAGCTGGTTTGATACTTAACTTTAATCCATTAATGAAGAACGTCGCTCTTGACGGTACATGATTCCCAATATCAATATCAGTAGTAACTGAATATGGCTCCTTGCTAGGTCGTAGCAAATGACGTAGCTGAAGGCTATGCTAAACTGTCGTCTCTGGAAATGAGAGCGTCTGTATACAGTGAACCATCGCTAGCAAAGTCGGCTGTACAACTGGGGCGAGTGCTAGAGACTTTGACTAGATCTGCTGTGTGGCGGCGCTCGGTCTGTAATCACTGATAGTGGCGACACGCGGGTCCGACGTATACTAACAGACCGCGGCCGATTTAAAGGCTCCCGCCTAGCAAGTGTGCTGTCTGGCGGTGACACCACAGCTACAAGACCTCGTTCAAAGTCAGTGAGGTGCTGATAATGGTGTCTTTGTCGCCTTGAAGGCCTTCTTGACTAGCATCAATTCACCACGTGCAGTCTCAAAGTTGAGTATCGCTCACGACCCTTGCAATGTGTATTTAAAGTATACGTGGTTTACATCCTCATTGTAGTGCTAATAGCGCCTTTCTTTCAGATGAGGAAGCACGCCTATCAACTGTCGTTTATGTCTCACAGTTCCTTCTTGGTGTTGCGATTTTCTTTTCGGCGGTGTGTATTTGCGTCATGAAGTGCTGTCAGATGGCTGCGCCAGTAAAAATGGCAGGGGGCAGAGTTCATATCGCGTCTCGGAATTCAGAGTTTATGTGCCCGGCAGTTTCGTTACAGCTAACACTCCACTGCAGACTCAAAGTTTCATTCTGGTAATCTAACCATCAAGTTCGACAGGCTGTATAACTCGCTGCCTACCTTTACACATGTGGACAGACGGTACTCGGTGGACGCACGATCTGGCGCACGGTGATGGGAAGGAAGGGGTGAAGGAAGTGCAGCGCAGCGCCGCCTGACGGATTGCGGTCATTACCGGCAGGGCCGGAGGCGGGCCGGACAATGACAGACTGCCCCCGGCGCCTAATCTCGGCCCGCGCCTCCAGTCCCCGGTGTTTGCTCGGCGGGGGCGCCGGGACGTCTTGTAATAAAGCCCCGGCCAGATACCGGCTTCCTGTCTGACGCCTCCGCACAGCAAACAACTTGGCCGTCTGAGCCAGCCTCTGCGGAAGTTTGATCAGATTACGTTACCAGCTAATGGACCTCCGCGAGTATCTCTGCAAATTTTCTTCCTATATGCACGCTGGAGTGTTGCTCTTGGAAGTCACAGTACAATGCGTGTACAGTAGAAACAGGAACAACGCAGCAACACAAACTTACGAGGGCAGTCTCCAACATAACGGCCAAATCACCGTTAATGCTTCGTAGGCTGATAGTGGGCTTATATCTAATGCTGCATTATTTCACGGATGTAAGCGGTGTGTGAGAAAAGTAAACACACTGACTTTTTACACACCAAAGTTTTCGTTTTTTCAAACAACAATATTGTCCTCTTCAAAGTATTTCCCTTCCATAGGTGGTGGAGTCCTCTTTCCAGTCTTGGCAGTAGCGCTGAAAGTATTTAGATTTTAAAACACTTGAAATAAAAAACTGAACGAAAAGTCCAATAGTCTGCTGTAGACGTATTTAAAGTCGATTAGAGATCCACAAAACCGGTTTCGCAACATCTAGTTGGTCCGTTGGTTGATTTGGGTGAGAGGACCAAACAGCGAGGTAAACTCAACGTATTAAAGAAGGATGGGGAAGGAAATCGGCCGTGCCCTTTCACGGGAACCAACCCGGCATTTGCCTGAAGCGATTCAGGGAAATCACGGAAAACCTAAATCAGGAGGGCCAGACGCGGGTTTGAACCGTCGTCCACTGCGCCACCTCGCTCGGTAGCAACTTTTGAGTCTCATCTTCTGGTGTATAAAATGGTTCAAATGGCTCTGAGCACTATGGGACTTAACTTCTAAGGCCATCAGTTTCCTAGAACTTAGAACTAATTAATCCTAACTAACCTAAGGACATCACACACATCCATGCCCAAGGCAGGATTCGAACCAGCGACCGTAGAGGTCGCGCGGTTCCAGACTGTAGTGCCTAGAACCGCTGGGCCACCCCGGCCGGCTCTGGTGTATAAAGGGTAAACATTAGCAAAACCGGCAAACGGCAGGGATGGATTCCTGACTGGGACTGGAGGAAGGAAGGTCCTATGACATGTGTCAGGAAATGCATCGTTGCCAAGATAGAAGTCGCTGACGTAAAACAGTTCCTCTGACTACGTGCCGTGTGTCGCAAGTAGTGTGATTGATCCAGCGTGCTGTAAACAGCAGAATAGTTCTGTATTCATGTCGGGAAGAAGCGAATGTAAACGGCTAAGAGGCATCACGGCTACACCAAAACCAATACCCTCACGGGCACCAACCACATCACACAACATCTCAAGCCCTTTTTTGGACGTTGATGTCATCATGAATGCTTTCAGACACACGAATGTACAGGGAGACGGTTAATCCGACATACACCATATGTGGACTAGGTTCTACAGGATATTGAGATGAACACTAGTACAAACTCTAGGCAAGTGGCCCGCCAACAGGGTTTAAGCCAAAGTAGGATTATGTGCATGCTGCATGACAACCGCTTCTATCCCTGTCCCCACTATCGCATGGTGACCACTCTGAAACAACTTTTGTTACAAGGATGCGATACAGTTTTGTACCGTGTTCTGCGACGATTTGTTGAAGCACACACACCGTCCATTTCTGGACACATGTTCATGGTACCTTTTTCCCTCTATTTCCAGTCAGGAATCCCACCTTGTATAACTGTTGTGTCATATTGTATAGGGAGTTACAGAATGCCGCAGAGTAACCACTGGCATCGCTAGGTGGAGTTCTCAGCAGTCCTGAGTTGATATAAACCAGCATCAATGATGGCTGTCCAGTCTGTGTTAAAATTAAGAACTGTAATCAACTTTACCGACTATAATGCAGAAATTAGATTCGTCATTTGATAGTAGTTTTTATCAATTGAGGATGACTGCGAACGTTACCTAACCACACCAACAGTTACTCTAGGGTTACTTTAATCCCCTATACTATATATTCTTTAATCCCCTATACTATATGACACTACATTTATATACACCAGAGGATGCAACTCAGAAGTTGCGAAATCCGTTGTTTGGATCTCTAATCGACTTAAATAAATATAGCCACATTGGACTAGAGGACTTTTCATTTAGTTTTATATTTCATTAGTTTTAGTACCTGTATTTAAACTTGTGTGTAACTATTTTACTGTGGTTGCCCAAGTTTTAAAACTATCAGTAACTCTGAAAGGCTTCAACTGTTAGTACCTTTAAAATGTTATTCACATCTTTTTCAGTGTCTCCAGAGTTCCAAGTGACTTTCTGTTAAGGCAGTTTTCTGTTTCGGGAAAAGGAAAACGTCCAAGGACTCATATCAGATGAATGAGATGGACGGGGGTCTGATCTCACAAGAGCATGCAAACATTCAACTTTTTCGTCTGTTTTTTAAGTTCAAGGTCACTCTCAGTGTTGTTCACCTCCAGTGTTTTGTTAGCCTTCCAAAAATGTTTTGTTCAGAGAGAAACATGCGCTCTTTCTAAGGAGCGTTTCCCACAGTCCTTTTCCAACTCTTCGAAGATTGTACGTGCAGATTCCCCAAGTTAGACACAAAACTTGATCACATGACATTGGTCTAAATTCCGCTGTGCCATTTTCGTAACATACAACAAAACCACGACTTCTCTGACGGCGATTACAAATATCACGTGATGGCTGTACGGAGCTGAAACTCGGACGTAGGCCCTGGAAGGGATGAACGCACCTGTCTACACAAGTAGAGCAACACGGCTTTGCCAGATCGTTCGTAGTGTTATCAGTTTTATTACTTTTCTCACACACCTCGTATTCCATCAGCGACTCCTAATTATCACTCGAACCACTGTAATATAGAGTCTCAACTATTACAATATAAGTATTCTTATTTCAATGCTTGCAAGTTGCAACCTGTCGAATTTTACCGACAGTTATAGGAAGAGGAAAGCGATACAGTAAAATTGAAATAAATGTGAAAATGGGATGTGAAATGCTCAACAGTGGAAAAGCATCGGTAATTATGTCACAAACAGCAGCATTCACGATCGTGGAATAAGAGCCTGACTGACATTTTCCCTGAGTTAACAAAAAAAAACAGATATTGTTTTTACAACAGAATAAAATTCTGCAATAAATTGCCGGAGGAGATTAAGAAGAAAATTATTGTCTAAAGATTTAAATGTTATATTAAGGCTTAACTCTCAAGTAATTTATACTACGAAGTCAAGGGATATTTACATGATGCAGAGTAGTGAACAGCAAAATATTACTACCGTAATACTGTCACTTAGAGTACAGTGTCACATTAAATTCTATGCTCAGGATCTCTATGGATAATTCTTATCTGTTTTCTATTTTATTTACCTCAAAATCTGATACATTTTGGTGCAATGCCGATTCAGCTTTTTCAGACAGGCGACGGGCGTAACACTAAGTATTCAATAAAATGATGAAAGTATCGTCAAAGCCTTAAAGCCAACCGAAAGTGTGTGTGTGTGTGTGTGTGTGTGTGTGTGTGTGTGTGTGTGTGTGTGTATGTGTGTGTGTGTGTGTGTGTGTGTGTGTGTGTGTGTGTGTGTGTGTGTATGTGTGTGTCTGTGTGTGTGTGTGTGTGTGTGTGTGTGTGTGTGTGTGTGATGTAGGTGATGTAGGCAGTGACTAATTGTGTGATAAAAACGAATAGTTGACTAGTATTTTTCTGATGGATAATGTTGCTGAAAACAAGAATTAGCAGATTGCCGTCTCCAAATGAGGTGACACGTCCACCATTTTGTAAATAATTTGTGGATGAATTAACAACCGACTAAATGTTCGTACCGAAACTCGACCCCCTCCTCACTGCTGATTTAAATACTGAAGTGAAGAACAATATCACTAATATAAATGAATTCTTGTGTGCTATACGTTTTGTGAGTGGAGCAGAAATGAAGTACATAATATGTGAGCAGTACCTTCTCACATATGTGGCTCGAAGACTTCCCAAGTAATAGAGCCCATTACCTATCCCTATATGGCAACTGTTTATCGGAAACCAAGGTGTCGTCAGGACTGCCCCAGTGAAGTGTAGTAGGATCGCTCTTGTTATCCATATACATAAACAATCCTACGGATAGCAACAGCAGCAGTCTACGACTGTTGGCTGCTGATCTGGCAGTGTACGAGCCAGCGTCGTCCTTCAGTGAGTGCCGGAGAATAGGAGGAAATAGTTCACCGAAGACGCTTAAAGGAGGAGGAGGAGGAGGAGGACCGATTAGATGGCGTGATTCATGGAGAAATGGGAGACTATGTGGAAGATAAAGGCATAAGGGATCCGGTAATAGAGTGAAATAGAGCTGTGAAGGACTTGGGATAAAATAAGGGAGAAGCGGTACAGTATATTTCTTCGAAATATCTGGAAAAACTGAGGCAAATGGCAAAGCACAAGAGAGGCTGTCCTGAAAGGCTGTCCTGACTTGGCAATTGTTAATGAAATCAAGGCTGAACAAAGATCAAGACACGTTCATAAGATTTGTCTACCTGGAAAAAGCGTTAGACAATGTACAATGGAGCAAGATATTCGAAATGGAAGACTAAGAACGAAGTACTCTGATCCAAAAGGGCGTAAGACCGTGATGCAGTCTCTCGCCCTTAATCTTCGCTCTGTGCATCGAAGAAAGATTCAAGAGTGTTATTAAAATTCAGGTTAAAATGATACCAACCTTAAAATTTGCTGATGACATGGTTACACTCAGTGACTGTGAAGAGGTTATTACAGGACGGAATGGGAGTCTAGTGAGTACAGAATACTCAGAAGAAACCAAAGAAAGAGGGATGTAACGAGAAGCAGGAGTAACGAGATTAGTGAGAAACCATCAAAATTGGGGACCAATAAGAAGACCAAGAAAAGGAATTCTGCTACCTTGAAGGCAACATAACACGTGACGTACGGAGCAAAGGAATCGTAAGAAGCAAAGTGGCAAAGGCAATGATGGAATTCCTGGCCAAAAGAAGTCTACCGGTATCAAAAGTGGGCGCTAATTTGAGGAATAAATTCCTGGGAATGAATATCAATATATGTATATAAGCGAAACATGGACTGTGGGAATACCGAAAAGGAGAGAGCCAAAGCGTTTGATGGGTTGTGCTATAGATGACTCTCATAAAGTAGATAGATTAATAAGATAATGTATGAGGAAGTTCTTCATATAATCGGCGAGAAAAGGGCCATACGGAGGACAGTGACAAGAAGAAGAGACTACAGGATAGAACATGTGTCGGCAAAATATGTAATCACTCCCCTCATACAAGAGGGAGATGTAGAGGGTAAAACATATAGTGGGAGACAGAGATTGGAATATATCCAATGAATAACTGATGACGTTCAATGCCAGTGTTACTGTGAGATGAGGAGAGTACCACAGGATAGGAATTCGTGATAGGAACATCAAACTAGGCAAACTAGGCCATTAAAAAAATTAAAGAATGGGAGGGGGAGAGGGAAACAAGAAATCACTGCAAAGGAAGAGTGATCATTAAAAAAACATTCCGTCCCTCTCAATCTGACGCATCTGTAACAGCCTTGGGAGACGTAACCATCTACATTAGATTTTTCAGCGTTTATGCATAACAGCATTTTTGCTACTAATATTTCAGTTGCTGACTTAAACAGTAGTAGTTGATTTCGTCGTGAATAACAAGTAACGCAATCTGATTTCATATTTGACTACCGCTTTCAAGATTCGGAATTCAGTTCTTTGTTACTCCTTAAGTACAATATTGTATTTATTGTGGCTTTCGTCACTGGCAAACACTATGGTCTGTGATTTCACGAGCATTATTTTATAGATCAGTGCAGCCACAGGAACCTTGAGCGGATTCTCTGGTTAAGCTGTGGCAACTGCCCGACACAAGAGTCGCTAATAAACCACTGCGAGCTTCTGTTAAATCCTGTAGTGTGTCCACTTTACTTCTCAGTCAGTAATCTTCGTCTTGGCTTCGCCGTACCGCCGGGACACGGAATGCACGCATCCACTCGCTCCCACCCACTCCACGTCAGCCACGTCCTCTGTGAATTAGCGGAGAGTGGTACGTGTGGGAGGAGGTAATAGCGTTACTCCGACTCCCAGCTAACTCCATCAGGGTCTCCCAGCCATGTAGAAACTAAAGTTAATGGAGAACGCTCCTTATTACTCTACAGACTGTCTTACTCTATGAACCATGTCGAAGTGGACTCAGTGAGAAACTTTCACTACTTATTTATGAATCCTAAATCATTCAGATCTCATACTGAGAACAATTTTTTATTATTATCATAAGCAACAAAAAGAACTTCAATGTCATTGGGAGTGCTCACACTCTCTTACCTTAACTGAAGTCTGATAAAAAGTCAGACGCCTACTGCCAATGAAATGATTGGTAAGGAATGACCATAAATATGCAATACACGTTAATAATTTACAACAGATTTCTGTACACTTCCGAGCAGTGTGACTGCAATATGCGTCAGACAAGATTAGAGTTGTTCAAATTGTTTTTGTGGTCTTCAGTCCAAAAACAGGTTTGATGCAGCTCTCTATGCTACCCTATCCTGTACAAGCCTTTCCATCTCCGAATAACTACTGCAACGTACATCCTTCTGAGTCTGCTTACTGTACTGCGTCTACGTTTTTAACCCCCCTCACTTCTCTCCAGTACTAAGCTGGTGAACGCTTGGTGTCTCAGAATGTGCCCTATCAATCGACCCCTTCTTTTGGTAAAGTTGTGCGACAAATTTCTTGTCACATCAGTTCTCTTCAAAGTGAAATTTTAACTCTGCAGAGGAGTGTGCGTTGATATGGAACTTCCTGGCAGATTAAAACTGGTTTCCGGACCGAGACTCGAATTCTCTTCAGCACTTCCTCATTAGTTACGTGATGTACCCTCCTCAACTCCAGCATTCTTTTGCAGCGCTACGTTTCTAAAGCTTCTATTCTCTTCTTGTCTAAACTATTTATCGTCCACATTTCACTTTCAGACATGGCCACACTCCATCCAAAACCTTTCAGAAAAGATTTGCTAACACCTAAATATATATATTGGATGTTAACAAATTTCTCTTCTTCAAAAATCCTTTTGTTGCCATTGGCATCCCACATTGTATATCCTCTCTGTTCCTAACGTCATCAGTTATTTTGTTGCTCAAATACCAAAACTCATGTACTACATTAAGTGCCTCGTTTCCTGAGATAGTTCCCTCAGCATTTCATTCCGCTACTCCGTTACCTTTGTCTTCCTTTTATTGATGTTCATCTTATGTCCTCCTTTCAAGACATTGTTGATGTTCATCTTATGTCCTCCTTTCAATACATGTCCATTCCGTTCAATTGCTTTTCCAAGTCCTTTGATCTCTCTGATAGAACTACAATGTCATCGGCAAATATGGTAGTTCTTATTTCTTCTCCCTGATCTTTACTTCCTACTCCTAATTTTTCTTTGGTTTCCTTTAGGGCTTGTTTAATGTACAAATTGAATAACATCGGGGATAAGCTACAACCTGTTTCACTCCCTTTACAACCACTG
Organism: Schistocerca gregaria; assembly: GCF_023897955.1. Classification (NCBI taxonomy): domain Eukaryota; kingdom Metazoa; phylum Arthropoda; class Insecta; order Orthoptera; family Acrididae; genus Schistocerca; species Schistocerca gregaria. The sequence continues at coordinate 338,315,652 of NC_064926.1, read as the reverse complement.
CCAGCCCTTCATGCCCCTCGCCTTTCATAACAGCTGTTTGGTTTCTATATAAATTATAAATAGCCATTGGCTCCCTGTTTTATCGCTGCAGCCTTCAGAATATCGAAAAAGAGTGTATTCCAGTCAAATTGTCCAAAGCATTTTCTAGGTCTAGAAATGCTATAACCGTAGGATTGGAATTATTAACGTATCGTCTCTTATAAGTCGTATTGTCTGGCGTGTTTCTACATTTCTTCGGAATCTAAGTTGATCTTCTCCGAGATCGGCTTCGGCCTGTTTCTCAATTCTTCTGTACAGGATTCCTAATAGTATTTTGCAAAAAAAGAAAAAAAAAGAAAAAAAGTAAAATAAAACTAAATTCCATCCTGAACAGGCCATGAAGGCCCAAGGGTACTGACCGGCCGCCGTGTCATCCTCAGCTGATAGGTATCATCATCGGATGCGGATATGAGGGAGCATGTGGTTAGCACACCACTCTCCCGGCCGAATATCAGTTTCCGAGACCGGAGCCCCTACTTCTCAATCACGTAGGTCCTCAGTTTGCCTCACAAGGGCTGAGTACACCCTGCTTGCCAACAGCGCTCGGCAGTCCGAATGGTCACCCATCCAAGTGCTAGCCCAGCCCGACAGTGAACTTCGGTGATTTGACGGGAACAGGTGTTACCACTGCGGCAAAGCAATCTTGACTTATTGAATTTAAGAACCTTCAACAACTTATTGAATTGTTAGTTCGGTAATTTTTACGCCTGTCAGCACCTGCTTTCTTTGGAACTGACATTATCAAATTATTTTTGAAGTCTGAGGATATTTCCGTGTCTTGTATATCTTGCACGCCTGATGGAAGAGTTTTGTCATGGCTAGCTCTCCCAAGACTATCAATAGATGTAATGAAATATCTACTATTCCCAGTGCCTTGTTTCGACGTAGATCTCTCAGAGCTCTGTCAAATTTTCTCCCAGTATGATACTTCCCATCTCATATTCATCTAGTTCCACTTCCGTTTCTACAACATTGCCTTCAACTTCATCTCCCTTGGATAGATCCTCTGTATACTCCTTCTAGCTTTCAGCTTTCCCTTGTTTGCTTAGGACTGGTTTTCCATCCTAGATCTTGGTAGTCATACAACTACTGCTGTTTTCCCCATATTCCTCTTTAATTTTCCTGTGTGTGGCATCCCTTTTCCCCTAGTCAAACAAGCTTCTAAATCCTTAAAATTGTTCTGTAGCCTTTCTTGCTTAGCTATTTTACACTTCCCGTCAATTTCATTTTTTAAATGCTTGTATTACTTTCCGTCTGCTTCATTTGCTGGGTTTTTAAATGTTCTTCTTTCACCAGTTAAATTCAATATCTCTTTTGACACCCAAGAATTTCTACGAGGCCATGTCTCTGTACTTGTTTGATACTCTGCTGCCTTCACAATTTCATCTATTAAAGCCACTCATTCATGTTCTACTGTATTCCTTTCCTCTGTTCTTGTCAACCGCTGTCTTATGCTCGCCTCTGAACCTATCGACAACTCCTGGTTCTTCCAACGTATCCAGGCCCCGTCTCCTAAATTTCCTACCTTTTTTCAAATTTATTCAGTTTTAATCTACAATTCATAACCAATAAATTTTGGTCAGAGTCCATATCTGCGTCTGGAAATCTCTTACAATTTAAAACCTATTTTCTTAACATATGTCTCACCATTAGATAATCAATCTAAAGCCTTCCGGTGGCTCCAGGTCTCTTGTACATGCACATACTTCTTTCATGATTCTTCAGCCAAGTGTTAGTGAGGATCAAATTACGCTTTGTGCAAAATTCCACCAAGCGGCTTCCTCTTTCATTCATTTCTACCTGTTCATATTCACCCACTATTTTACCCCCCCCCCCCCCCTTCCTTTTCCTACTATCCAATTCCAGTCCCTTTCAGAATTAAACTTTTGCCACCTTTAACTATATGAACAATTTCTTTTATCTCATCATCTGGGGAGGTAGTTGGCATACGAACCTGTACTACTGTGGTGGGCATGGGCTTTGTGTCTATCTTAGCTACGATAATGAATTCACTGCGCTGTTCGTAGTAGGTTACCCGAATTGCAATTTTTTATTTATTACGTCAACAAGACTTTCACTGCTGACGATTGGGTTTTGAATTTTTTCTTGACAGGTGAGTAGGTGTGTTTCCTCTCTATTCTTCGTATTTTCGATTCTGGCTCATAATTGTGAACCCAAGGTTCATCAAAAGTTAAAATTTGGTGGAGGAAGTGTTCATCTTCTCTTTCAGAGTCGGCAGCTCGTGGTCGTGCGGTAGCGTTCTCACTTCCTGCGCCCGGGTTCCCAGATTCGATTCCCAGTGGGGTCAGGGATTTTCTCTGCCTCGTGATGACTGGGTGTTGTGTGATGTCCTTAGGTTAGTTAGGTTTAAGTAGTTCTAAGTTCTAGGGGACTGATGACCATAGATGTTAAGTCCCATAGTGCTCAGAGCCATTTGACCCATTTGAATCTCTTCCAGAACGTTTCTTTACTCTGTGCACTCTATCAACTTTGTTTCCTTGTGTAGCAGCGTCAACTCCTTTGGGAGCCATATTCCACATGTTCTGCGGTAATTCAGCTGCTTACAGATACTGTGAACTGTACCGTTACTAACTTGAACATTATCATCTATTATTACAACTGTCAAAAAAATGTTCAAATGTGTGTGACATCTTACGGGACTTAACTGCTAAAGTCATCAAAAAATGGTTCAAATGGCTCTGAGCACTATGGGACTGAACATCTGTGCTCATCAGTCCCCTAGAACTTAGAACTACTTAAACCTAACTAACATAAGGACATCACACACATCCATGCCCGAGGCACGATTCGAACCTGCGACCGTAGTAGTCACGCTGTTCCGGACTGAACTGCCTAGAACCGCACGGCCACCGCGGCCGGTCGCTAAAGTCATCAGTCCCTAAGCTTACACACTGCTTAACCTAAATCATCCTAAGGACAGACACACACACTCATCCCCGAGGGAGGACTCGAACCTCCGCCGGGAACAGCCGCACAGTCCATGACTCTAGCGTCCAAGACCGCTCGGCTTATCCCGCGCTGCTACCACAGTCACACGGCGGTTGGGACGAATAATGTCATCAACTTGACTTTCAAGTGAGGGAGATGAAATTGCAACTGTTCTGTCAGAACGGTGTTAGCCAGTCATTGAGTCGAAATCGTTTTTGAATTGCTGTACCGATTTGTAAAAATTTGAATGATTGATACAACCTTCACCAAAAACTTTAGACATCATATGGTATATTTACATAAGTTTCTCCCTTCAGCAAGTAGAAAACGAATAACAGAACGTTGTTTAACTAATGTGGATGTTTCGAGAGGAGTCGCCGTCTTGAAATCTATTGTTGAGGTTATAAGAAAAACAATTTTGATACATCAGGGCTCATCCCAGTGATGGCAACTTAAAGCCATAAAAGTACCAAATCAGCCCTAGCAACAGTTTTTTCCCCTGAATAATTTGTCTCTTTAATTACTGAATGACCCTCGTATTTAAAATAAAATCACTGATGATAATGTGGAAGATGTTGTGGAGTACTGGTGGTGCTGATGATGTATGAAGATGGTCATGGTTATGACTAAGATGGAATGCTGAGTATGACTATGGGAGCCACTGGAACCGCAGACGACTGAAAATCAGAGAAGTGGAGGAAATGATAGGGAAGGAAATGGAAGGAAGGTGTGAGGTGGAGCGTAGTGGATAGGATTGGAAAGAGGGGCATGTATGATGGATTTCATCGTTGGGGACTGGGAGTTGGTTGAAATTCCGCCGAGAGAGGATCTGTAAGGCATGAAGATGCTATGTGGAATACAGTGGCCAGCCGGGGTGGCCGAGCGGTTCTAGCACTACCGTAGGGAACCGCGTGACCGCTACGGTCGCAGGTTCGAATCCTGCCTCGGGCTTGGATGTGTGTGATGTCCTTAGGTTAGTTAGGTTTAAGCAGTTCTAAGTTCTAGGGGACTGATGGCCTCAGAAGTTAAGTCCCATAGTGCTCAGAGCCATTTGAACCATTTGGAATATAGTGGAGGAGCAGGGTATCTGGATTGATGTTTGGAGATGGGAAACTAGATGCCAGGACTGGGTTTTGTGACGAATGTTTGGGATCCGAAGGTGATCTAGGGAGGGAACAAGGGGTTGAAAGTGGATGAGTTGATGCAGGATGCAGGGAAGATAGGTGGATGCGGAATACGAGGTGGAGTGATTGTCTTTCCAGGATTTCAAGGGTCTTCGGCATGTGCTTGAGAATGTTATACAACAAGACACCAGAACACAACAGAAGGTAGTAGTAACAGCAAAATCCAGAGCTGCCTCTAACAGAGTTTACTTCAGTGTAGAAGTGGGCGAGTGGTTCTGTGCTGGAAGTGGATGACAGAGCCGGCGAAGAAGGCAGCCAATCAGCTGATGTTATCATTTGCCAACGAATGCGTTACTTTTTAAACTTTTCTGTATCTGTATTGTATACCAAGCTGTGAGTAACTGCTTTCAAAATCAATTCACCATTTTTAATGTGGGAATTACAAGCTAACAAAATTTCATTCTTTACACAATTAACTAGAAATAGGAATGCTTTAAATTCTTGGATTATTTAATTAAATTACCCATTTATTTGGTTAAATCTGCAGAGGCGAAAATTATTTATAATTGAGTAATGGAATTTTATTTGTGCTGTTAATAAGAATAATCATGTTACAGAATAATTTTTCATGATTAAGTTTCCACCACTGTATTTAACTATTTAATAATTGTTTAACGTAATTAAATATTTAATTGTACTGTCGTTCCTCAGCAAATTTTTGAAATGATTCCTATTGCAGTTTTGGCTGATTTGAGTTTTTGTACTGCATAATCAAATCACGGATTTGTGTTACCAATTACATTGAGAAATCCCCTCCTCGTGTTTTTATATTATCTGCCCAGAAAAGTCAATGTGGGGAGGTCACTTCTTTAAGATCCACTCTATTAATTTACTTGTACTCATATTTAGGTGGATCTCCCGATTTTATAAGGTCCTAGGAGTACCATAGGGCTTCACGCTCTCCGTTCTCTTATCTTTTTCAACAAGAACATGATACCACAGTGCTTACACACACAGTCACGTACAAGTACTACACAGCTCTCATACGCCGCGAAGGAAAGGGCCTACAGTCGCGAAGGACAGGAAAACCGCTTCCAATTGGGCAGCTGAACCTGCCCTTCGGTGTCTTCCATACATTTATGCCATATGGCTTTGAGTCATTTTTCTCATTTTGAGAGTGCCGAAGGAGCGATCTATTTTTCTTGCTAAAAACATTTGGCAGGCTACATCGCATCAAATATTTTCTTTTTTAAAGGCAACCTGTTTCGACAGACTTTTGTCATTTTCAGGTATGTAACAAACAGCATGTACATTGAATATGTCGCATAACATGAGTTAAGACATAATATTTCACATAGAAGTTTTAGTTTGTCATTACAAAAACCGGAAATGGAAATGTACATACCTTAAAAATCTTTTCGTTGTAAGACGTGTTCATTTTACGTTAAACCTCATGCCAGGTTATCAACTTGAAAAAATCAGAACGTTATAAGGTGTAAAGGCCATGGCCTCACAGATGCTTGTTACATCGCAAAAAGACAATACACAGTAGAACGCCTGTTTACAAAAGCTTGACATATTCTAAACAGTGGAAATAAACTTTGAACGGCGTATAAGGCACAAGTATTGCAAAAATAACATTTTCATCCCGCCCTGACAACCTAAGCAAAGCCAATCACTTTCCGTCCTACCTCTGTGACATCTTCACCATCTTACATGACCCCCTCTACGATTACTCCTTATTCGTGACAGTCCACCACCAACCAATACCTCACTCCCATCCGTCGTTCCTAGCCTCCAGTACCTAGACAACATCCCACATACAGAACTGAATACTCCACTAACAACACAAGACATTCTATAGATACTCTATCTAAAATGCAACACGCCTACCGATCATGACTGCATCACCTACAGACAGGTCTCTTTCCTGGAGATCTTAGCCACCTTTACAGTGTAATCCTACTCACAAGTTTCTTTCCTGAGCCGTGAAGAACCTTGTCAAATCTTACCAACCTGCCACTGATACCTCCTCCTACCGTCCCATCAGCCTCACGTCCGTATTTAGCAAGGTCCTTGAGTCCATTCTATCCCGACGTATCCATAACCGCATGCAACAACACCTACAGATTCCTTTTCATCACCTGTGGCTTCCGTCCTAATTTTTCCTCGTATGACCTTACTCATTTCCTCTCCCACCACATCAACAACAGCAAATCCATCACTTTTGTCTCCCTACATCTTGAGAAAGCTTTTGACCAAGAGTGGCTTTCTGGGCTCCTCTTTAAGCTTCATACCTGTGCACTTACCATAAATTATGTCCACCTCACTGCCTTCTTCTCTCTCGCTACCTGTAGTACCTTGTCTTATGTCACCATCAATAATACGAGCTGCCATATCTTCTATCCCAATGCAAATGTGCCCCGAGGTGCTGTCCTGTCACCTCTCCTATATGTCCTCTACATTGCTGATAAGCCCAAGCCGCCTCCTCCTCTTCATCTCCACCTGTATGCCGATGGCACTGCCTTCCTCGCCCTCTACCGCTCCCTCCAGATATCCCAACGATCCCTCCAGATCTATCTCAATCAGTTCACATCCTGGTGCAGCCAAGAGCTCCTCATAATCAACTATACCAGAACGCAAGCATGATCATAGGCCGAAACATGTGCAGTTTCCGTTACCACGACTTTTACCTTACCATTTACGATCGTCCTATTCATTTAACTAACACTAAAATCCCTTAGACTAATATTTAATTGCCGACTGGCTGTGCAAGCCTCCTCTACTAACTGTTAGACAGAGAGCCCACAATGGACAAAAATTACATGAATGACTAACAGGCCAAATCTGGGGTTTGCATCCTTCCACCATCTTCCACACCTATAAGTCCGACCCGTCCTCTGCTCTGCCAATGTGGCATGGACTTCTGATCCTCCTTCCTGTTTTCACGCCGTACAAATCCTCAAATACCATGCACTTTGCTTAGCCTTCCAGATACACTTACCCTCCCCACGTACACCCTCTACTAACTTATAAAAGACCCCAGTCTACTCTTTCTTTCTGAACACCTCCAAATATCTGTTATCTTCAAACTCGACGCCTCCCACCCCCTAGTTTCCCCATAGTACACTGACCCTGGTACCTTGCCACGCCTCTACCACCATATTTCCCCAAAACTACTCCTCATATTGATAGCATGGAGTCTCGTCAACTGCGGTGGTCTTTTGCAGAAAGGAATTTCCCACTTTCTGAATGCAACGAAATCGCGGCAGGAATTCACGCGTCGTTCATGAGTCAGGATGTGCGAGAGAAACTTTTCTTCAAAATATTCTTGATAATATCTTGAGCACTTGGTTTCGATATTGGTTCACTGCTAATTGTGACACGACAGCATTGACGCACTGCCATCTGAAGTCAACTAATTAACACTGACCGCTGACTAGTCGAATGCGCATCTGTTGTTTAAGTTGTTATTTCAGACTGACACGGTGATTACTACGCTGACGTCGCTTACACGCCAGGAAGAAAATCGGTCTCGGATCATTTTGGATGGACGGTGTATATTCCAATTGATTAGTTTTACTGCCGAAGACTTCTACGCTATACGGAAATGACGTGACTTCTTTGGATTAAAAATCTGAGAACCAAGGAAAATATGTCATAGGACTGTTTATCAGTTGAAGTAAGTAAACTGTAGGTGTAATCTCTATTGTAAACGAACGTATAATTCGGCCACATGACAGTCAATTGGTTTCCACAGCTCCGTTACTTTTTTGTGAGGCATACGTATCCCACCGAGCTCGAGATGGAAGAAATTTAAGGAAACCGAATAGGACTTATGAAAAAAAAGCGCTAAAATTCTGTCTATAAGATTTATTTCTTCAAAAGTTAGGAACTACGAAATTTTTCAAATCAAGAATGGATGCATGATTCCACATTGCATTGGCGACAAATGATATTTGGTCATTTCTCTAGCTTTCGTATGCTGCTTTATATACTTCACCTCCTTGCTGACCGTAGTAGAAGATTCTTTTCTACCGTCCGTAGATGCACATCACGAACACAAGTAATCCTCTTTTGTGTGAGAAAAGCTTTGAATCTCCTTCTTTTCGTCTTTCATCAAACTGAAAGCTACGTTACAAGAGCACGGCGAAAAGGCTTTTCGTCATATTCATCAACGCGTTTCCACATAATGAGTGCAGTTTCTTCATTTCAAATACGACGCAACAGCTACAGCATAGCCACAAAATAATATCATTTGAAACTACATTCTCACCAGCAGAATAAAATGTAGTTTATAAGACAACAAAGAAATAACTCAAATAAAATTAAATACTAAGAAGTGAAATACCTCGATACACGTTGACTTCTAGGCAGAACCTTCTGACCACTTCAGTAGTAATTTGTTACGGACCACCAGTGAAGAACGGTATATAATGTAGTAAATGAAGTATCTTCACTAGTTTAATTTTTTAGGAAAAAAGTTGAAAAAAAAACGAAAGTGCCTCTGCAGCACGTAGTCGCTGTATCACTGTGCCAGAAAAGCGAAGTAAAAAGTACGCCTAAACCTAAGAAACTCTCAACGTGGCTCAAAAATTTTCGATAATGTAAGTGCTAGCCGAGAGATGGCGCTACTGTGGGTGACGTTGACTTAATTTTCTTTTCTTAGTCATAAAAATGGCAGTCTTCAAATTACATTCGAAGTCCAGTTATGAAACAAGATTTAAATTAGTGCTGTTGCTTTTCAGGTGGCGTCAATTAGTCTGTATGGCGTTCACCTAAATGTGGCAACAAGTATTTATTAAATCTACCCTACAATCATATTTACTTAACAGCCGCATAAATTTTAGTACTAAAAACAGGCTAAAAATAATGTGATTACGAAAGTGACTTTTACAATTGCGCTTGTCCAGCACATAAGAACTCTGCCCTCTCAAATAAAACTTAGCCAAAATACGAAAATTAATAGGCCTGTAAAACAGTCCGTTGGGGATGTTAACCCTAGAACAGTAAAGGGGAGAAAATGTTACATTGTTACTAAAATATCGTAAGGTTTACTCATGCAACATTTTATTCGAAGGATGTCATAAGTTATGGGTTATGCCTTAGTCAAATACCATTATTAGATCTCCAACGATATGTTACACATCAATTCAAGTACAATTTGTCCTGTTTTATACCCTGCCGTAATCGTAAATTTTACGAGGCTTTAGTGAGCCCGGTGCTCATCTTTGCGCTATTCGAGAGGAGTAGGTTGTCTACCAGGACTGGATTTCACCCTCTCTGTCTCCCCTCTCATCGTCAAACACTATACTATACACACGTCGATTGTGTTCATACACACCGTACAAATATACAAACGATGCAACTCTCATATATCGGCAAGGAAACAGGCAAAAGTATGCGAATGAAGAACATCCTTCCGTCAAGGATCTGAACCCCTTCACGTGGCGTATGCCGGCCAGCTATACCGTTTGGCAACGAGAATTACATTCACAGTTTACAAAGAATTAAAACAATCTGATTATTAAACTGAAATATTTTGGATGACAGCTCCATCTTGAGAAAGAAGTACGCCGCCGGTGCAGAAGATGTGAGGAGTGAACCATTGGACAGCAGAAGACCTCGCCAGAGAAATTGTAAGTCACACCACCAATTCTCAGAAAAAAAGACTAGCATGAAATTTGCTATGTTCGCCTTAAATTCTTTGAGGAGCTCTGTGTCTATGGGTGAAAGTTTCATCGTTCTCCCGTATGTTTAAGGAATTTCCTTACTGGGTTCACATTGACTTATTTTGCTCTATTTTTAAGTGCATTGTCAAATCGTTAACGCTCCCATGGTAGCAATGGTATCGTAAACTTCTGAGGAAACTTTCTGCCGGATTTTTCACAATAGTTGCTATTTATTTTATATAAATCTGAGTGATTACATTTGCCCAATTATTTCTTTTTTTCAGTTCTATGGCACAACCTATTCCCAAGCTACCTCTGGTTTGAAATCCTATTGTGACATTTCCTTTTTTGAAGCTATGCACAATGCGGTCGGAATGCAGACCACTAAACATTAGGCATTTATTATTCTGATACATCCCTGGTCGAATATATTTTTTGTTTTTAATTTTCTTGTACATCTTGATGATGTGTCCATTGAGGTATTCACTCGCAAGACCTGTCGGCATAATTTCCTAAAGTTATTTCTGAAATGCCTTCATCAAAGTGAAACCTATGATACTATGTATCACAGACGAGTAGAAGCCCCGCCGATAGCTTCTGGCATGACATGATCTAGCATTTATGATCACATCGGCGTTGGTTAGTGTTCCTCTGTATAGCTGTTATGGGCGTATAATAATGGTTGATGATTACAACGTCCAGAAAGGTTATCCTATCGAGGTGAATCCTATTTAGGCACAGGTTTTATTGACGCAGACGCTGAATATTTGTTTTTTAAGTTCTGTTTTATCTGATGATGGAAGTAGCCGAAGCGATGTTATAAATGAAGACATGTGTAAAGTGATCTGGACAGCTTTATTCAGAAAATTATTCTAGCGACCATACGCACTGCAATCGGTGAAATCCACAAAGGACACATTGTTATGGTCGGGCGCCTGCGAACGAGGACCGCGGAAACGGCGAAGACTGTTATCTGTTCACGTGCTACCGCAGTACCTATGGACAGCGGTTGGAGGACGATGAAAACACGTTTAGGTTACAAGGTGTTGGACGCCCACACGCTATCACTGAAAGTGAAGGTAGGAGGCTTGCCGGCTGTGTAAAGTGGGATACACGGCGACCTGTGGAAGATCTGACAATGAGCTACAGGAGAAACTGTCTTCTAACTCACTGTTCAGCGTACATTGTTCAACATGGTGCTCCGCAGCAGATGATCCCTCTGAGTCCCCATTTCGACACAACGATACAGTTGTGGCAGGAGGGGGACCATCGAAACTGCATCGCGTGTCAATGAGAGCCAGTCGCCAGGTCGGATGAGTCACGTACCTTGTTACACCCGGTAGACGGTCGTGTCCAGATACACTGTAATTCAGAAGAGCTATTGTTCGAAATATCACAAGACTTCCTGTTACCAAGTTATTTTAACGTATCATACAATATCGAAGATGATAAGAACTGTCTATCAACTTTTGTGACCGTACAGTTCACAACACGTGAGAGGAATGTGACTCTCAAAACAATAACATTCACCTTACTGAGAGAGAAATGGAGGTTATGCTTTTTCTTTACTGCAGGTTACCTTAAGGGGGTTAGGGCGTCAAACGGGCAGACTTGGAGCAGGAAAGGCACCACAGGACATGTTCATTTCCACTGTACATTCCTTTACAAATAAATTGATAAAACTTTGTCAGCAGGACCAGGAAGGATTCAGGATTTACACTCACAGCAGTAAAAGTTCAAAAATATAACAAAAGAATTTTTTTACACGTGAAATATCGTCATTTATTCACTTACTATTGGCTACATTTGTCTGTGTAGGTACATTTTCTTCATAAGTAAGAGACAGTCTCGATGAATTTTGCACAGCACACATACCATACATACTGGTGTATGAAACTCTGAAATTTATTTAATTTATGGAAAAATGAATGAGCTTTTACATTTTAAACTTCATGTTTAGAAAAAACTCAAATTTTATATATTTATTTGTCTCCATTTTTACCACAGTTTTTACTAGATTTGAAAAATTCTAGATTTTCCTACACCTGTAAGTACGGTTTGTATGTTCTACAAAATTCATCGAAGAATCTCTCTTACTTATAAAGAATAGTGTACCTGTAGCAACAAATAGCCAATAGTAAGTGAAAAAATTATGACATTTGACATTAAAAATTATTTTGTTATGTTTTTGAACTTCCACTGCTTTGAGTGTGAATCCTGAACCCTTCCTGGTCATGCTGCAAAGTTTTATGAATTTATTTGTAAAAGTATAGATAGTGGAAATTAAAATGAGCTGTGATGCCTGTCCTGCTCCAGGTCGGCCCGTTTGACGTCCTACCCCGCTTAAATTCGAAGTTACATTGTTTATAAAGGTGCAAAGTTCTGCGTTCATGCGGTCTGTTCTGTGAATAAGGGGGAGATGAAATTGCTTGCAAGAGTCAAATCTGGAACTCATGAAAAAATTGTAGTAGCTGTTTTTCCTAATACGTCTTCGTCAACCCCTCAGCGTGAGACGACTTGTTGACTTACAAATATGCCGGCCGTTGTTGCCGAGCGGTTCTAGGCGCTTCAGGCTGGAACCGCGCTGCCGCTACGGTCGCAGGTTCGAAGCCTGTCTCGGGTACTGATGTGTGTGATGTCCTTAGGTTACTTAGGTTTAAGTAGTTCTAAGCTTTAGGGGACTGATGTCCACAGATTTTAAAGTCCCATAGTGCTCAGAGCCATTTGAACCATTTGAACTTACCAAGAAAAAGCAAGTTGAAACGGCCCAGTACTGAAACCTTTCATAGGATATATTCAACATTGTTCGCTCAGTTGTCCAAACAACATAAGCCGATTTTTTGAAACTCTGAAAACTAGTTTCATGGGTTGGTCTGTAATTAACACGGGTGGATAGCCATTGTAGCAGACGAATGAAAGCGCATCGTTCAGTTGTCTAAACAACATAAGCCGATTTTTTGAAACTCTGAAACTAGTTTCATGAGTTGGTCTGTAATTAATATGGGTGGATAGCCATTGCAGCAGACGAATGAAAGTGGCAGTTCATTTAACGTATGTTCTACGTACAAATGGTGTTTCAAAACACCAGGACACTGGGGTTCTCTCCAACACGTGTCAGAACTGGTGCAATTTGTTGTAACAGAATAACGAGAAACGTCATATTGGTGATTTATTTTTATTTAATCGTATGGCTAGGGACCCCCGTCGGACAGACCGTTCGTCACTTCGGCGACCTGCAATCGATGAGGATGATAGGATGATGACGAGGACAGGACAACACCCAGTCCCTGGGCGGAGAAAATTCCCCGACCCAGCCAGGAATCGAACCCAGGCCCAGAGGATTGACAATCCGTCACTCTGACCATTCAGCTACTGGGGGCGGACATATTGGCGGTTAAAGATGTACTTTAACTGAAGACATTCTTGTTTGGCAAAGAAGTGTTCTAAAACAACTCATAAAATTTCATTTGTACTTTATAAATGGATGAGACTAAGTTACCTCTTAATTCTTTTGTAAATGTGTCAGTCTATTCTGTGCCTGTCACTGTGAGTGGTAGTTTGTTTTACCAGATGACCAACGTATTTTCAATATTTGCTCCTATTGTCTGTTTCATGCTTCATTAGAAAATTATTGACAGTGACAACTCACTCATGAGAGGGCAGTATCCTATGTACATAGCACCGAATATTGCAGAAGATACTTCTATTGAATTGTTAAGGAAGCCAGAATCTTCAGGAAAGGGGAAAATATTTGCAGGTGGCAATACACAAACCAAGAGCCAGCAATCTGCCTATACACAAATCTATACTCGTAACAATACTATGGTGACATTGTGGAACTTAAGACGATATGCTCTACTCTACCCTCCATAAAAACTTTAACCGCCGATAAGCCATTACGTCAAGTTTAATTATAATAGTTATAAGAAATTTTGCCAACAACGATGTGTTTCTCTAAATCTTCGATACTGTGTGTCACGTCACGTGTGCATGAAGGCTTGTGAGCTGTTACCCGTGCGAGAGAGGCCCGCATCGAACGCTATCGAAAGTCGATACCAGTTCGTGCTATTGTCAACGCTGTGTATGACGTCAAAATGACGCCACGTTTGCTGGAAGTCGAGTGGAATGAGTATTACCCGCTCACCTGGGTATCCATAGAGCCGACAGTAATAGAAGGCACCATAACGTCTCTGGACTACTTGAACATTATTGCGCGACCACCTGCATATCTTCATGCATCACGTATCCCCCGACGGCAAAGACATCTATCTACCAGCAGGATAAGAGTCCATTACACAAAGCACACTCGTGCTCCTGTGGTTTAAGAAGCATGGCAATGAACTGACGTTGATGTGACAGCCATGAAGCTCCTAATGGAACGTACCTGGGACGCAACTGGAAGCCAGATCCGCTCCCACAAGTCACCGGACCGAAAATTCACATAATCTGTACATTGACGTCTTTGATATTTCACAGCTTCGGAAAACTACCAACCGCTTGTAGAATTCATGGCAAGCAGAATCACTGCTGTACTGCGTTTTAGCTCATCAGTGTAACCGTGTCTCCAGAATTTTGCATCAGGTGTGCCCTCAAGACCAGCGGTTGGCATTTTTTACAGGGAGATTTCGCTCCTGATGAGGTTGCGCGCTGAGCTGTCCGCAGCTGCCACTGAGTCGCTGCAATCTGGCGGTCAGCCGGTCCGCAATTTATCGACGGCGACCCTTGTGGCTGAAATGTTGACAAACATAAATCTCCACGCCGCCAGCGCAATGCATTATTCATAACTCTTCGAAATTTCATTTCGGCTCTGTGGGACGCACGTTTACCAGATATTCGGCGTTTCTCAAAGCAGTCACATATCTCGTTCCATTTTTCCCATCTTATATTTTATACCAGTTGATGCACATATACCCTGCTCTCGCAAGAAAGAAAATTTGAGGTCGTCATATATCTGTTCGCTTGCATCAGTAATATAACCGAAAGTTTGGTTCCATGTGAAAAAGTGTTGCAACATAATTGTGGGAACGTTACAAGAGTGATAACCAAGCGTAACCTATTTTTCGATAATCCGGTCCTATATGCATTTTTTTCAATTAAATTTTCAAGTATTACTGAGATTCAGATAACACAATATTTGCTGTGGTAGTCGCGTTGAGATGTTCGTATCTATAGCAATAGTATGTTCCCAGAGCTTGAGGATCGCGTACGCTGTCCCATACTGTCACAGTAGAACTATGGCGTTTGTAGCAACTTGCTACATTTCGGGATATCTAGTACAGTGATATGAGAATTGGTGTCAAAAAAGATCAATCGGTATGCATGGGACAGCATTTTCCGGTGATAATGCCTTGGATTCTATTGGTCATAAAAAGGTAGCGCCAAGTGTTTTGGTTAACACTCGGGTTAGGGACTAATTGCATACCAAAGGATAAGTATAAATATTACTAACTTCTCCCTGCTTAGTCAAAATGGAGCAAATCGGTTCGTTCTTTCTGCGTTTGATGTGGTCTACAGTGGGATTTATGAAGATACCATTAGCTCGTGGGTGGTTCCTCGAAAAACATCGAAAAGGGGATTTTTACTTTATTTTTGCCGTCACCAGAGGACCAAAACCCACCCAAGGAGTTGAAGAAGAACCTGTACAGCAAATGGGTATAATTTTTACCAAGCATTCTTAAGATCCCAATATCGAACTACCTTGAAAATTTGTTTGATATCTTCAGCCCTTTCCCCGATACAGAGTTTCTAAGTTACCCTACTCGTACCCGTAACAATGCATGTAAAAATTAAATAAATTGATTAATGACTGTTATACCCGTGATAACCCATGATTTAATTAAACTGACAGGCATACCAGTTAATGAATCAATGAGTAAAGAACAATTGGCACATGTGCGTAATTTCATGGCAGTTGCTGAGGAAACTGCCCAAAATGCGGTTTTGAATATTTTTTTCGGCGACAGCAGCGGATCAAACCACAATCGCGGATCCCAAGATTGCTATGCGCAGAAAATGGCTGCAATTCTTACTAAATCTTTCTAAGATTCCTGTCTCGAAGAAACTCGAAAAAAATATATAGGTAGATAGGCAGCTAGTTATGTAGATGTCTTTATCCAAGATGTGGAGGTCCAAAGTTACACTACTTGTGCACATAGAATACGCAAGTAAAATTGGGTGTTAGGCGGAAATGCAATTTATAATGTGACGTAGAATGGACAAATAAGATGAAAAATTATCCGTTATCTCAAAAGGGTTCCACCAACTTGACGCCGTACTAATGGAGCACATTGAAAATTGTTTTGCACAAAAAATACGGCCTGCGGTGAAAAATTAATTTTACCTTATTTAAGTTTTACATAAGTAAACTAACAAAATTCTATTGACCAATGCATTTCTTTTCGTAAGAGTTACGTGACCTGCTGTAGCAGGGAAAAGAAGACAACAACAGAAAAAATGCTTCTATCGGAGCACAGAAAAGCTGCGAAGACTCTGAAAAGTATGGTATCAGCAGCCTCATTTTACCTTCCTCAGCACCATTAAAAACTTTCATAAAAATATTGGCGTGCGAACCAATTCGCGCTTTTTTATGCGGAGAGAGAAGGGAACAGTGGTAGTTGGAAAGAGACAGACAAGTAATGAATACTGAAAGATAGTACACAATGGTGGTGGTATAGAAATAGTTAAGGAGACAATGGCTGTGTGAGACTAAAAGAGGACACAGTGGCAGTGGAACATTGTAGACAGTGAGAGAACAGTGCTAGGAAAAAGAGTGAAGAAGGCAGTGCCATTAAGAGGGAAATAAAGAGAAGGAAAAAGGTGAAGTAGGTGACAGCCATTGATAATGATAGACAGAATGTATAACAATGACAACGGGGAGGAGAGGGAAAGAATGAATGAAGCAGCAGCAGTAACAGAGAACAAGAGGGAGACAGTGATAGAGAGAGGAGACAGTTGTAGTAGGACAGAATGAAGGCGACTGTGGCTGTAAGACAGGAGACAGTAACAGATGGAGATCCACAAAGAGACAGTGGGAAAGCGTTGGCGGAATGAGTGAATGACAATGGGCAACTGACCGTGGATGGGCGTGAGAGACTTACAGCGATGGACTAGAGTTCCTGAGTGAGTTACAATTTGGGCAGCTTGTGAGTGTGAAAAGTAAAGTACTTCTTGAAAAGAGCGCGAATATGTTTACAAGACAATATTATTGCGAATATTTTAGGAGTCTTTTAACAAAGAGCAGCATATTAGTGAGTTGTTTTTTTTTTTTTTTTTTTTTTTGGTACAGTATAGCAAGAGGCTACATGCCAGATTTGCTAGTGCAACCACAATACTGGCTGGTAATGGCAACAGCGGGCGGGACTGGAGGTGTACATTGATGAGCACAGCATGAGGCTACAGGGCATAGTTGAAATGATTAGTCGACGAGTAACTTACTAAAGTCCTCCCGCTTAGCCCAGCGGTCTAACGCACGGCTTTCCGGATAGGGAAGGAGCGCTTGGTTCCTGGCACGAATCCGCCCTGCGGACTTGTGTCGGGGTCCAGTGAGCCGGCTGTCCGTGGATAGCTTTTAGGCAGTTTTCCATCTGCCTCGGCGAATGCGGGCTGGTTCCCCTTATACTGCCTCAGCTACGTTATGTCGGCGATTGCTGCGCAATTCTCCACGTACGCGTACACCGCCATTACTCTACAACGTAAACATAGGGGCTACAAACGTCTGGTGTGAGACGTTCCCTGGGGGTGGAGAGGGGGGGAGGGGGGGGCGACCGTGGACCGAACCGCACAATAACCCTGAAAGAGTGGTTCGGTGTGGGGTGAAGTGGACTGTGGTAGTCGTTGTGGGGTTGTGGACCAGTGCGGCTGCGGGGGGACGCAACCTCTCCATCGTTTGTAGGCCCCCGGTTAACATACGGCACAATACAAATACAACTTACAACAATACTACAGTCCAAGTGGATTTGTAACAAAGTAGAACAATGCCAATGATAAACAAAATCAACATTGTATTTATCTACAGCAACAGTTGCCGAAGTTGTCAAGTCGTCAGAAAGGATCCCAAAGAATTTCTCAGGGTGAGAAAGAAGTGGCAGACGAAATATTAGCATTTCTAGAAGATTAGCTGGTTGAACGTGTGGTGTCGTAAACGCTTAACTGTGTGGACACTGTATGTGAGGGATACAATGACGATACGTACATAACAAGTAAAAGTGATACGGAAAACCGCGCGACTGCTACGGTCGCCGGTTCGAATCCTGCCTCGGGCATGGATGTGTTTGATGTCCTTAGGTTAGTTAGGTTTAAGTAGTTATAAGTTCTAGGGGATTGATGACCACAGATGTTAAGTCCCATAGTGCTCAGAGCCATTTTTTGATACGGAAACACATGTCGAACCAGGTAGTTTGTCATACTTGACGGACAGGGAGCCACAAATCCCGTCTCCAATGAAACAAGAACGAGAGAATGGGCCTAAGACAAACACGACAATGGCACGAGCATTGCTTTTGATCTACAGCTACTCAGAATTACTTTCTGTTGCTTAATTCCTGGTCTGCTTATAAAAATTGTACTCCTTTAGAGCAAACTATTCCTCCTGAAAAGTGTGTGACTTTGGAGTTCATTCCACCTGGACTGGACTTGTCAGAGTGATTCAGTGCCTTCTGTAGAGCATACAGAAGTGCTATTCTCTGTTTGCGCCTCCTACTATGTTGCTTATTAGGCTAGGACTATAATAATTACTGTACAAAACTTCCTTAATTAATTTTCATTCATTTTCTAAATATGATCAGGTTTTTGGTTTAGATAGCAGTTCGTGCATCCGGAATAGAAAGCTGCAAGTAATATAAGGTTCGTTTTTTCATATCTTCTTTGTGTTTTCATTATACTTGTGCCTTTTGCACAGATATATAAGTCTGTCTGGTGTTGCGCTGATTGTAGTGTAACTATAAGTTGTCTGTGGATGACCTATAAAGCTGAAAGCTCGTTACAGCAAAATATAAAACTAATATTATTATGCAATCTTCACTCAGCATTTCCGTTTTTAACACGTCCATGTTCCTCGAAGTACCAACAGAGCATTCCAAATATGATAAATAATATTTTTTTATTTGAGAAACTAAATTTTCAGTTCCTTTGAGACCTGTGGTAGAGTGGGTAACGAAGGCGCTATGCGAATCAATAATCGTACCCTTCGAATAATAGTCTGACAGCCTCACGGTCGTATATCTACCTACAGAGATTATTGTGGTGTCACAAACATTAAGATACCTTAAATCTTCAGAAGTAGAATTCAGTACCCTGACCGATCCCTTCAGGAAGTCTAGTTTCGTGAGACACTATTAATCGGCGCACCACGTTTCCAAGGCTGGTCTTGCATTTCTATCATGCTGGTCATTCGGCAGTTTAATTGTGCCTGTCAATTATTGTGCTATCTCGTACCCATAAAAAGATGTGGTTAGCGCAAACAACTTGCAGTCACTTAACAAAATGGTCATTTAGACATCAAGTGTAATGATGGCATTACTCTCGACAATCGCTTTTAGGGTGCAACAGAAGCTGTTGGTGAAAATAGAAAATAGAAAATAGAAAATATAAAATATAAAATAGAAAATAGAAGGTATATCTTCTTTCTTCAGATAAAAGCCCCAGACATTAAGACATAGAACTAGAGGGAGCATGTGTGATGATACTACCTAGAATTAGAGTTCATGAACCTTCCATCCAGCTGTATAGATGTATTGCAGTACAGATGTTAATACTTTTTGCTCTGATTCTTTTACTGACCGATTTCGTATTATAAGCCAACGGCCTTGACGCAGTGGTGTCTCCGATTCCCGTCATATCATCGCCGAAGTTAAGCGCTGCAGGGCTGGGATAGCACTTGGGTGACCATCCGGTCTGACTCGCGCTGTTGACAAGCAGGGTGCACTCAGCTCTTGTGAGGAAAACTGAGGAGCTACTTGATTGAGAAATAGGGGATCCGCTCTCATAGACTGACATGCGGCCGGGAAAGCGGTGTGCTGACCACATACCCTTCCATATCCGCATCCAGTGACACCTGTGGGTAAGGATGACACGGCGGCCGGTCGGTACCGTCGGACCTTCACGGCCTGTTCGGGGGGAGATAACTTGTATGTTTCATATTATTTTATTCGGCTCTTGTTAACTTAAAGTAAGGCATCATTTGACTGCTCTAAATACGCAGTCAACTAGCATAGTGGTAAGAAACTGAACTCGCTATAAAAAGAAAGGCAGTTCAAATACTCGTTCCGTGATCTAGATCTGGGTTATCCGTGGATTCCCTAAATCGTATAAGACAATTATTAAAAACTAGAGCCGGCCGCTGTGGTCGAGCGGTTCTAGGTGCTCCACTCTGGAACCGCGCGACCGCTGCGGTTGCAGATTCGAATCCTGCCTCGGGCATGGACGTATGTGATGTCATTAGATTAGTTAGGTTTAAGCAGCTCTAACTTCTATGGGACTGATGACCTCAGATGTTGAGCCTCACAGTGCTCAGAGCCATTTAAACTATTCTTTTGAAAATTAAATGGCCATATCTCTACTTAACTTCTCTTAATCCTAGCTCCATCTCTAATGATATAGTTCCTTCTCCTCACCTCCTTCTCCCATCTCACCTTACAGTAATGGCTCCCAAGTGGTAACAGAAATACACTCCTGGAAATGGAAAAAAGAACACATTGACAGCGGTGTGTCAGACCCACCATACTTGCTCCGGACACTGCGAGAGGGCTGTACAAGCAATGATCACACGCACGGCACAGCGGACACACCAGGAACCGCGGTGTTCGACGTCGAATGGCACTAGCTGCGCAGCATTTGTGCACCGCCGCCGTCCGTGTCAGCCACTTTGCCGTGGCATACGGAGCTCCATCGCAGTCTTTAACACTGGTAGCATGCCGCGACAGCGTGGACGTGAACCGTATGTGCAGTTGACGGACTTTGAGCGAGGGCGTATAATGGGCATGCGGGAGGCCGGGTGGACGTACCGCCGAATTGTTCAACACGTGGGGCGTGAGGTCTCCACAGTACATCGATGTTGTCGCCAGTGGTCGGCGGAAGGTGCACGTGCCCGTCGACCTGGGACCGGACCGCAGCGACGCACGGACGCACGCCAAGACCGTAGGATCCTACGCAGTGCTGTAGGGGACCGCACCGCCACTTCCCAGCAAATTAGGGACACTGTTGCTCCTGGGGCATCGGCGAGGACCATTCGCAACCGTCTCCATGAAGCTGAGCTACGGTCCCGCACACCGTTAGGCCGTCTAGGCCGTCTTCCGCTCACGCCCCAACATCGTGCAGCCCGCCTCCAGTGGTGTCGCGACAGGCGTGAATGGAGGGACGAATGGAGACGTGTCGTCTTCAGCGATGAGAGTCGCTTCTGCCTTGGTGCCAATGATGGTCGTATGCGTGTTGGGCGCCGTGCAGGTGAGCGCCACAATCAGGACTGCATACGACCGAGGCACA
The DNA here is from genome assembly GCF_023897955.1 of Schistocerca gregaria. Classification (NCBI taxonomy): domain Eukaryota; kingdom Metazoa; phylum Arthropoda; class Insecta; order Orthoptera; family Acrididae; genus Schistocerca; species Schistocerca gregaria. The sequence continues at coordinate 338,294,390 of NC_064926.1, read as the reverse complement.
CAGGGTCAACACCCGGCATCATGGCGTGGGGAGCGATCTCCTACACTGGCCGTACACCTCTGGTGCACACTGAATAGTGCACGGTACATCCAAACCGTCATCGAATCCATCGTTCTACCATTCCTAGACCGGCAAGGGAACTTGCTGTTCCAACAGGACAATGCACGTCCGCATGTATCCCGTGCCACCCAACGTGCTCTAGAAGGTGTAAGTCAACTACCCTGGCCAGCAAGATCTCCGGATCTGTCCTCCATTGAGCATGTTTGGGACTGGATGAAGCGTCGTCGCACGCGGTCTGCACGTCCAGCACGAACGCTGGTCCAACTGAGGCGCCAGGTGGAAATGGCATGGCAAGCCGTTCCACAGGACTACATCCAGCATCTCTACGATCGTCTCCATGGGAGAATAGCAGCGTGCATTGCTGCGAAAGGTGGATATTCACTGTACTAGTGCCGACATTGTGCATGCTCTGTTGCCTGTGTCTATGTGCCTGTGGTTCTGTCAGTGTGATCATGTGATGTATCTGACCCCAGGAATGTGTCAATAAAGTTTCCCCTTCCTGGGACAATGAATTCACGGTGTTCTTATTTCAATTTCCAGGAGTGTAGTTTTTGCTGAAGTAATCTGTAGGATAACGACAGGTTCGATTCGACTTCAGTGTTCTCAACTCGTGAGTGAACCTGCAGTAAACAAAAATCACACTTAGTGTAGAATTTCTGTCTTGTTTACTAACATACTCGACAACAGAGGACACGTAGGCACGCCATAAATTGTTAGCTTCCGCAATTTTATGATTTTCAGATTTGCTGTGGAGGAAGGAACATCATATATAAGGGCAGATCAAAAATTTACTGTTGGAAGTCCAGAATCTGTATGCCGATCAGGTAAAATCGACGTGAGCTTTGAAGCAAATAATTTCACCGATGGAACAAAGAAAACATACGCATTTGGTAACATGTTGTGTCCTGCTGCGTAAAGGATTCTCCAACTGCCTGTTGCACCTTCTTGCATGTCAGATATCATCAACCTTACAAGCCTTTTTAAAGGCACCGACGTCGTGATAAACGCATGAGGAGTGATCTGGACTATAGGACTGGTGCTGGAGTGTCTCCCACTTGAGAAGGCGTAACTTCCACGCAACGACATTTACGGTATTGGGACGTGCGTTACCATGAAACAGCATCACGAAACTTGGTGCACCATTCCAGAAAGGTGGTTTGCGACAGACATGCTGCCCGACGCAGATTCTTCCTTCTCTGATGGATGTCTACCGGCGTTTGTCCTTCGGCAGCCAAGAACAGAACAACAGCACGTTGGTCCTGTTTGAATGCATTTGGTAATAACGTCGCCATAATTCACGTTCCCGCCTTAGCAGCCCGCACGTTGGAAAGACATGAATGTCACACTGATCCCTTGCGTACACGTCGTTGCTTATATACCTGCACTGAAGTCGCGCTACTTTGCATATCACCAACAGAAAAGCCTTCAGAACACACACTGTCGTGACGGTGTTTGCAGATATGAAATTAGTCGTGATTGAAATTATGGAATAAATGAAAGGAATAATCAGGGCACTATAATTACTATAATTTATAATGTGAATAAACGTCGCTGTTTATAATCGGAGAAATGTAAGCACCTATGCGGCCGCTGTGGCCGAGCGATTCTAGGCGCTTCAGTCACGGGGGTTGCACGACATGCCTCGGGCATGGATGTGTGTGATGTCCTTAGGTTAGTTAGGTTTAAGTAGTTCTACGTTCTAGGGGACTGATGACCTCATATGTAAAGTCCCATGGTGCTCAGAGCCATTTGAACCATTTTTGATAATTTTTGTTATGTTTGAGCTACTGTACTGTCTGGTAAGCTGTAAACGTCCAGCATGCAACCAGACACACAAAGAAATTATTTACACGTAGTTCGTAAACTGACCCCTCAGTCCGCATTACGTCCATAGAAATCGTGTAAACTTGGCAAGTATGACAGCTGCTTTCTCAGGATGGGGCAGGATAAGGTTACGATTGTAGACGGGGCCGCAATCAAATGCTCTTGGTTGCACAACCAATACGTTAACTTTATTTATGGAAATTAAAATTTGAAATCAAGCTCTTAAAATGAAAACACAGTTAGCTGTTTGACGGCTTAAAGCCTTATCACAGAAAAAAAATTCCACAGTTTTGGGGCCGAAGGCAACCAAAAATAACCTCAAACAACAAACGGCTGAAGGCTTGAATTAGAAATCAGAAGAACAATTTCGATTAGCATATATTAAGATAAATATTTCGTTTTGAAACAAACTGTAGCACGGCTGAAGGCCAAATTCTTAAAGAAGTGAAATTATTACTCGGCTGAAAGCCACAAACAGTTTCAAATTAGAAACGGCTGAAGCCTGAATCAGAAGTCAGGAAAACCATTCCAAAAAAGCACACATCTCAACAAATAACTTGCTTTTAAAACAATTTTTCTTTTAAGAAAAATACTGTAACACGCCTTAAGGCCTCATTATGAGATAAGTGAAATTTGGTCAGCTGAAGCTCACATCAACAATTATTAGAAAATTACAAATATCCTTAAAACTAACATCACAATGTAACGATTCAGGACAAGTGGATCTCGGCAAGTGTTCCAAGGGTCGGCCTGGGAAGGTAACCCAAACATAAGGTAAGGAGAGACATGCAGCAAAGAGCTGTACTCACGTAACAGGATGGTAACAAACTACGGGCAGCTTAAGCGCCGACCGGCCGACTAACCAATCCGCCTAACGTCCTATCAGTGCTACAACGATGGAATATTTTTAGGCAGGGGACAAGAAAAAATGGTTCAAATGGCTCTGAGCACTATGGGACTCAACTGCTGTAGTCATTAGTCAACTAGAACTTAGTACTACTTAAACCTAACTAACCTAAGGACATCACACACATCCATGCCCGAGGCAGGATTCGAACCTGCGACCGTAGCAGTCGCACGGTTCCGGACTGCGCGCCTAGAACCGCGAGACCACCGCGGCCGGCGCAGGGGACAAGAGACAGACAGCAAAACGTCTTCAGAAAAACACCCAAGGCCGAAGGAAACAACGCGCCAACCAAAGGCGAGATCTCAGTATAGTCTAGGTTGCATTAGCAGTTAGCTCTTCACTCAACTTAAACGTCAAGGGTACGGTGCGCCACGAGCAGCTGCCCCTCCTCGATCCGGCAGTGGCCCCAGTTTGCCCATACACTGCACGGACCAGCTCGCTGCTGCGCTCCAACCGATCTGATGTCTGTTCGCCACTCCCACCAAATCCAGTACGCAGACAGCATTAAAGTAACTGCTCATTCAAAACCACGAGACACACACGGATCCAACAACTCACAATACTAAAACCAGTCACTGTGAAACAACACGGACAAACACAGATAAGCCAGAAGCGGTCATAAGACCAAATGCACCTCGTCCGCTGTGAAGACCGACCCAGTGACCAACCAACGGTAGTCCCCACGGAAGTCAGGCACGGGATAGATTCCAGTATACATCGTCGACTGACCACTTATTGCCATGAGGTCACTTCGACGGGCGGACACACGCACACAGGTGAAAGTCGCACTATTCGAATATCACGGTCCGTTCAACTAAAACTCGCTGCATCAGCTCCTTTACGCGGTCGTGCACTTTCGCGACCACATACTTCCGCCGCACAATGCATGCGTGTCGCCAGCGGTCAGGCGAGTACTGGCTGTCCAGACGTCATTGCTACTCCGTCCCAACTCCCCTCGCTCAATACACGACGACCCGAAGAAATTAGAGGCCGCTCCAAAGACGGTACCACAATACGCGCTACTGCTGCCACTCACGGACAGACAAGGCGAGCAAACATAGTGGCTCCAGTGAACACACTAAGGAAACGAGACGCCAATATCGCTATCACAAGATGCCAAGGTACGAACGGCCTCAACGGCTCAACGTAAGGAACTTGAGATTTCCACCACATTCAAAAATGGTTCAAACTGCTCTCAGCACTATGCGAAAAAACATAACAAAAATTATCAAAAATGGTTCAAATGGCTCTGAGCACTATGGGACTTTACATCTGAGGTCATCAGTCGCCTAGAACTTAGAACTAATTAAACCTAACTAACCTAAGGACATCACACACATCCATGCCCGAGGCAGGATTCGAACCTGCTACCGTAGCGGTCACTCGGCTCCAGACTGTAGTGCCTAGAACCGCACGGCCACTCCGGCCGGCTTCCATCACATTTAACAACAACCGTCCATACAAGCCGAATTAATGTCTTTATCCTGTCAAGAAAACCTTAAACTCGTCTCAGATTTGTGAAGAATTTAGAAATATATCGCTTGCCTAGGGACCGTGGAAGCTAGGTTATTCGACTTACAGCCCGCAGAGATGCATGTACGCAGTTATTTCCCAACCCAAGCACGCTTGGAACAGGAATAAACCCTAACATCTGGTTCAGTGGGGACTGCACTCCGCCACGCAGTTCACGGCAGCTGACCAATAAAATTGCACCATCATCAAGGCACCAAACGTCGAATTGACGTGAATTGTAATGCATGGCTAGATATGCATATCATTAATGTGTCATCAGCACATCCAGACAAATCAGGTGTCAGTAACGTCATATACATTCTACATAAATGTGAAAAATTAAGGAATCGCGTATGAGTATTGGTTGTGGGAAGATAATGTTACGCTTCGTGTAAGAAGGATCAGTGTTCACCAGCCATTTTCGTAATTTGTCTATGATACCGTCATGACCTATCGAGACTCCAATCGATCATTCCACATTACTGCTCCTTACGGTGGTCGTCATCCCAAAACATTTACTGTAATGCAAGACAATCAACACAAATGATATCTATTGTGACTTTTATATAGTATAACAAGAACATTCGACTGCAACAGAAATTAATATTTGGTGGAAATAACATATACATGGTCGGTTTAAGGACCAAACAAAAAAAGCTACCATTTTGGGAGGCCAGGCTGAGGGTGGCGCCAGAGACGTCACAATGCTAAGATTCCTATACAGGACGTATCACAGTTTAGCAGCGGCGCCTGGGCTGCCAGGCGGAGACGGGTACCCAAATGTAAGTGTGCGGAAACTGACACAGGTGGAAGTGTATGACGAGGTGACGGGGATGGGAGGTGGGAGGGGGGATGGCAGAGGTATCGGAAGTCATTTCTGTGCAAAAATATTCTCGAACTGGCTTTGAAAATATATCTAGCCAAAGTATTGCTATTTAGAATAGCTGTCTCTAATCGTCAATGTCTTTTACATCAGTCTAGCTTTGCAAATGTCTGCTCCTAAAGTTCAGTTTCACAGCAGTAAACAGTTGCTGGTGTAGCGTGGGACTTAGTTGGAGTGGGGCTTTGTCTAAGGGTTGTGCAGTTGAATTGCTCAGTTGAAAAATTATTTTACACACCATCAACCATTTCCATTAACAGAAACTGTTTACGACATGAAGTACATAATATCCTGTGAGTAACTTCGGCAGAGCAGAAAAATTGATGTCCTTTTGACAAAAATAGATCAAATTCAAATATAGAACAAAAATTCAGTCTGGTCGTACAACTGGACACCAGCCAACAACAAACACTTTCAAATGTCTACTAGTATTCCAAAATCAGAAATGATAACAAAAACCGAAAAATGGCAAAGAAAATTTATTTCCGTCAGTAATGTAACCTCTAACAACACCTTGTTCCACTATTACTATAGACACCTGACGACTGCTACCTACCTCACTACCGAGATACCCATGCTTCATTCGCATAACACAACAGGTTAAATCACAATAATTCAAGGAAAGGTTAACTCTTAAAAATCCTTGAATAAACGGCTGATTCACCCTCAGGGCGAAAAGCTATCAACTTACATTCAATTTGCTTCATCACGCCCACGGTGTGTACTGACACGAACAAGCCTCCTCTAATTCACAATCACATCGTCACCACTCGAGCAGATTTACGGGGGTTGAAATATTGCTGATGGATTTGTATCCAGGAGACATTGATGACTGGTCCTAGTTCGAAGTCACAGACTCTCCTGATTGCCACTTCATACTGTTACTGCTTCTCTGTAGGCGTCACGGTACTCCCCACTTCGTGTCGTGACATTTAGTGGTCCATTCCTTACTACACAAGGACGTCCGGGTACTTTTGAGGGGATTATGTCAAACGTGGGATGCAATTCTGCATGCCGTTTTCATCGAAATTACAGAGTGATTTTGTAACTGAGAGAGTGATAACAGGCTGATTCAGAGAACGATAGCTGATGAGATGGAATCACGGTCACTGATTACATGTGGATGTGACTGTAATTTCTTGCCTTTATTAACACAGTAATGGTCTCACTGGTTTATGAAAGTTTTCGGTGTGCATGTGACAAACACTGCGTTGGATTTGAAATGGCAAGCACGAATCGCGACGGCCACACGGGACCGGTCGGGGGCAAGGTAGGGTCACGCGGATAGTGAATTGTCCTTCTATACGACTGTACAGGACAATGTCTGGTTAGCGAGCGGTGCTGAGCCGATAGCAGCGGGTGGGGACTCCTTTCTGTGTTTTGCAGACCTGTAACTGAACACCCCACAAGGAGAAAACCCATATGAATAAAGTGAATGTGAACAGCAAGCTAACGAATGAAGTTAATATTCCCACCTATTATGCTATCCTCTTTTTCCGCAGGATGACCCCAGCACATGCCGTGCCTGCAAAGAACTGTGGGAAAGCGTGGGTTACAATAAACAAAATGTAGCCTCGTAGTGGCTCTTATTTCTCGAGCCGTGACGAGCAAGGCTAACGGAAGAGGTGGAAGAATGCACAACGGGCATAATAGTGAGTGACGTTAAGATCCGTATTCAATATTATTTAACGCTAGGGCATATTTCAACCGTGTGATTGGCCCAGCGTAAGTGAGTGCTACGACGGAAGACATTAGGCTTTTGGACGCGGAGGTGACTTGGGTTTCCTCGTGGAGGTGTCAGAGTCATATTGCACTTTGGTTGCAGACGTGTTCGCATCGAATCCATGGACTGTACCAATAGAGGACGTATCGACTTGGAATTGCGCCACTTTTGTGCCTGCAACGTCTTCACGTTGTGACAGTGTACTCACGACCTCGCCTTCATAGAGGGCCAGCGCTTCTGCATCGCACAGCGTGGCCCAACGCAACCCTACAGTGAACGTAATTCACAGCACCGGTAGAGTTCGACTGTACACTTGTGTAATCCAGGACGATGGCCTGTATCTCCTGGGTGGTCTAAAAAAAAAGAGTAAACTAAATATTACGGTAACGTTTATAAAGAACATACAAGTTACGCCAAGGGAGAAGAGATAGAACTACAATAGACATGTTATTCCATGGACTCTTGCACCTCTATGCATGAACTATCTTCCCTTTGTCATTCGCTTATCTTATCTGCTTGGGTACGGACCTAAGAAGACGTTCTTGTGTAAAGCTCATCTTGCTGCACCAGCTAATAATGTAAGTTGTACTTAAAACCAGAAAAATATAATGGTTATTTTGTCAAAAGAATTTGTGTATGTGGTCAATCAATTTGTAATCTGATACCTGGATTGTCCTAAGTAGATATGAGCCTTAACAAATTATTTTAATTGTTAGGTGGCATGTTAAAAAATCTTCAACAGTTTTCTTCTACCTCATCTACGAGGCGTGCCGTCGGTTAGGGCAATTGACTTTCTTTCGGATCCTACGATCCCGGCGGCCGCTGATAATAATTTAACAATTTTATTTGCAGATTTTCTTTATATCACGAGACAACATCCCAGGTAGAAAAGGTCAGGTCACAGGATTCCAGTTCCATTATAGTATTTCATTTGTAGATGCTACTCTTGTTATCTTATCGAGACGAAACCGCGAAATTAAGTTACGTATTGCAGTAGTTTATATTGAACAGGCTTGTGAAATGTTCTCTGGTGCAATAAGTACACGATTTCTCACGAGCCTGGAATAATATCTGTGGTGTTGGGTAAAGAAGGAAAGGACAATTAATCATTGGCGATTACGTAACTACCCTGAGAACCAAGCTAGTTTATTAATAACTGATCCGTGCTGGGCTAACTTAAAAGATATTGCACTATTGAGAACATTCTTGTGAGTCATTTTCAGAGAAATGTTTTCAACCGCTACTATTGAGTTATTAAGAATACTATTACATTGACAGACTGCCGTATATTTTTCACATATAACTCTTTTTGTATTTTTACATTGCAACTTGTGTGTGAATGTGTGTACTTTTTTGGGTAGTCACATATTTCCAGTCTCTATTGTAGTCAGGAATTCATATGCTTATGTAAAATGGAAGTATTCTTGTACTTGAGCGTAATTCCTCAAGTGGGCAAGTAGTAAATTCATAGACTGGCAAGTAACATTCCTATCCACTTAAACTTACACCTGATTTTGCAAACAGAATTGGCACGATTATGATTTATTTGCCATTAATTGACGCATTTGTGAATAAATTTGAGTATTTAACTAAGCAATGTGATGCATATGACTTTGTACACATCAGTAAGCATAGGTGGAGTACAGAGTGGTGCTGCAACAACCGTCATGGGAAAACTTGTATTTATCCAAGGAAGCGAAGACTCATCACAAGACTGAGCGGGGTGGAGCAGTGGTTAGCACACTGGACTCGCATTCGGGAGGACTACGGTTCAATCCCGGACCCGGCCATTCTGATTTACGTTTTCTGTGATTTCCCTAAATCGCTCCTGGCAAATGCCGGGATGATTCCTTTGCAAGGGCACGGCCGACTTCCTTTCCCGTCCTTCCTTAATCCAATGAGACCGATGACCTCGCTGTCTGGTCTCCTCCCCCATAACAACCCAATCCCCAACTCATCAAAAGAAATACAGTCCAGCTACCACAGCTGGATGAAGTTCCGATAGAGGGCGCCCATAGTCCGGAGCTGCTGAAGGCCTGACTCAGCGGGTGGTCACCATTGCGTCTTGGCAGATACCACACGGTCTCTGTCGGCATCTAATGCAAACTTGTCATTCCGTTACTCACCTAAGGACACCATTTAGTGTTTGGTACTCTTACTATATCAAGCTAGATGCATTCAACTAGTGTTTAGACAGATACTTTCTAAACCATCTCCAAGTAAATTATTCCAATCGAATGGTTTCAATCAGGTTCACACTTATGCAGATTTCGCACTTCAAGGTCTATAACAGATGCCGTAATTTCTCATTATACACTTATCTTATCTAACTTCTGCAATCGAAAGGGTAGATCTCATGGAAATGGCGGGCCTGCAGTTTGTTTTGACAGGCTGGGAATAAAGCCTCCACTTGGGTTTAGCAAGCGTAGATGATGCTTGCTATAATGAGGGAAGTAGATCCATTCCTTATTCCTCAGTTACACACAGCACAGAGTTAATACAAACTGTATGCGCAACCAAAAAGTAACAGTATCACTGCAACGTTAGAGCTCATCATCGCTGTATAACAGCGCAGAAGCTAATACGAATCCGGCTGGAACAAAATAATGTCCGAGTATTGTAGGCGGTGACAGTTGTGAAATCCGGCGCACAGTGACGTCGGCGTGCGACCTGTCGCGGCGCGGTAATCTGGTTCCGCCACGCCGGCCGCGGCTCACGCCATCACCATTCATCACGTGACGCGCCTGCTGCAGTGCTACCGCTGCGCTGCGCGCGCCGGCCGGTCCGGCTTTCAAACTGCGTGACGCGACATCCGCAGGCCGTTCGTCAGGCGGCCGCGCGGCGTGCCACAGCGAGATAGCGGAGGGCTGTGCCCGCACTGCCCGAAACAGGTGGCGACACCGCCCGAATACACCTATTCATTATCTTTTGCGGCGGGGTGCGGTTCGAGCGTGCACGCAGGGGCGTAAATTTTGGCCCGGTGGAGCAGGAAGTGGTTTGCTCGCTGCAAACAATTATAGTGCTCTGGTTGTTTAAATAAATAAAAAAAAATTAAATGAAAATTAAAAAAAAACATCTGTGGTCGACGACTGAGCGAGAATCCGCGGACAGCGAGCGGAACGCAAACTAAATTACTGCAAACGACAAAATTTTAATACACACAGTCAGCTAATACCAAATGAGGTACCATATATGTCTACGTTTACACTGCTGGCTCTTAAAATTGTGACACGGGGAGGGGTAGCAAACAACGACTTTTTATAATATTACTTACTACCGTCTTGATTGCAAATTTTTTCTTTATTTTTTTTTTTTATTCATATGACCGGTTTCGGTTCATTCAGAACCATTTTCAGATCTGATATTTCAGTTACAGGAGTAACCCGTCAATCCCTGGATTTGGACGCGTTACTCCTGTAACTGAAATATCAGATCTGAAAATGGTTCTGAATGAACCGAAACCGGTCATATGAATAAAAAAAAAAAAAATTTGCAATCAAGACGGTTTTTAAGTAACATTATAAAATCACTGATTGCTGTTGTCCCATAAGACATTATGTCTGTTTTTGCAACGACTTTTTACTTAGTGCACTTTAACTTTATAGTGCGAGTAATACGTGATTAATGTGTGCATGGTACATGATGCGAAATGTAGTAAACGTATCTGTCAGCTCTGGCAGCAACAGAGAATCGAACCCAGCTGGCCATCGAGTCGAACTGAGCTTGGATGACCGATACAGGCACGTCTTTTCCTGCTGGTTCGACTCTAAAGCAGAATACTGTTATCGGGCGGTAGTTTCGCAGCAGCTCGGCAGTCGATTATTGGGAGAATCTGCTGGTCGGAGCACAACGCACACATCATCTGTACAGAGATGGGTCACACTGGCAGTGTGCAGTCGTTTATTATGCTGCTCATGTACAACATTACGTAGGCCTTGAGCCATGCGACTGGCTTCGATTACTCTATTGCCGGCTGTCGCGTTGTATGGCTACCTTCGTCTTACCATGCCTCCGTAGCGCGACAGTGGCGCCTAGTTAGTCTGAACGTTGGCTCCAAGCAGTAATGGGTCAGAGGAAGGACCGACCGTGGCATAAAGGAAGTGGTCATGGAGCGCTGTGCTGTTAGTGGGAGAAGCCGTGAGTCTGTTCGGGTAGGTGGGTGTTTTGGACCCTAGCGGAGATGTATCCAAGGAACGCGACAGTGACATCTGTGTCCGCTGTTTGTGCCTGCTGGACTAGGTCACGGGGGGGGGGGGGGGGGGGGAGGGGGGGACCTAATGGGCATTTTGAGGGGTTCAAGGAATAGCTTTGTACAGCAACCTCACAGCGCGGTTGCTGTCTTTACCTGGCCGGTCGCACAGAAGTTCCAGAACAGGGGAATGAACGACCTCTACTAGTCACAAGGAACATCACCCCTGAAAACTTTCGCAGCTGGTACTGGTAATCTGGAATACTGGGGCAGTGCTTCGTGTTATATACAAGTATGCTGTGGGAGTGTGAATGTAGTCACTTCTAAAACTCTTTCCTAAATGAATGTCTCTGAATGCTGAATGATGGCTTGCTTATATTTATGTCCCACAGATGTAAAATATTGGTATCGCAGGGCAAGGACCACAGCTGAACGATGACCATACAGACCTCATGTACTGTGAGACAGGCTCCGTCAACCACTGTGGACAGTGGTTGTGAAAAATTGCAAAACTGCATTAACTCAGCTGAAGGGATCACTCATGAATTCCAAATTGCTACCAGGAGTGCAGCTAGCGCAATGACTGTTCGGTGGGAAATTAAAAAGGGTGGATTACAGTGGTTGAGCGTCTCCTCATAAGCCAACCATTTGTCGCTCTAAAGTGTATGAGGGGAAACGAATGATTTGGAGTGATGAATCATGATGATCTGTGGACCGCCTATGGAACGGCCTGAACTTCGAGACTGACTGGAGGAAGCTAGGTGCTATAATGAGTGGTGCCAATAGTGAAGTACGGAGGTGTGGTTGTTATTATAGGAAAGTGTTTCAGCAGGTTAGAGTCTGGCCCCCTCATTGTGCTTAAGAAAATGCTTCATGTGGGAAAATAGGAGCATGTTTTTCAGCGTTATGTTTTGCATGCAGTAGTGGAACCATTTGGAGACAATGAGTGTTTGTACCCCATATTAGTTCACTCTATCATAAAGCAGCATCTGCGAGACATCTGTGTACACTAGGGTTCTTGGAATGGACTGGCCTGTCCAGCATTCCAGCCAGAATACAATGGAACTTCTATGAGATGAGTTTTAACGTCGAATTTGTTCCAGATAGAAGTGTCAAACATCATCAATTTGTCTGGTTTCCTGTTCTGAGAAAAATATGGGTGATTCCTCTTCAGAAATTCACAAACCTCAATGACAGTGTACCCAGCAGAGTTCAGGCTGTCATAAAAGCGAAGAATGGAGGTAACACTACATATTGAGGTCCACTATATGGGTCCAGACGCTTTTCTTCAGGTACTTTATAGTAAAAGCTTCACTTTTCCTTAGCTGTAAACATGGGTTATCCTGAAGCATAGAATCGGTACCTCTTGATAAAAAGACCGTTACCGAATTTAGTGTTGGGGTCTACAAAGAGAACAGTGCTAGTGAATACTAATAGGATTTTCTTACTTTATGTGACAGTGGGACCGGCATATGACATACATTAACTAATCGCCCCCCCCCCCCCCCCCCAAAAAAAAGAATTACGAATCCACAACTACCAAATGGAACAAAAATCACAATTACTTTGGGTTCTTCTGATAAACTTATGCATAAACAACTGACAAACAATGACGCTATCAATACAATAACACGCTGACACATCTGAAAAATGAGTCAGAGAGAAGAACTCTAACAACTGTGGGAGTGAATTAATTGTATTTGTGAAGCGAACAGTGATGGTGGTGATGTTAATTGAACGGCAAATAGTACTACAAAAGGAAATGCTTCACAACTGGGGTCGGTGTTGAAAGCAGACTGTTCATGAAATTAAAAATGCAAGATTCAAATCTAATTTTGTGGCATCTGGTGCTTTACAGACAATAATTAAGCTTTTAGCTTTTGTGCACAGTAGTGCATTCTGCTAGAAACGTTCCTTCTCTTTCCACTCTGCTGGAATTTTGAGATGTTTTGCGGCAGGGCGCTTCTTCCATAGGAGGTCTCATCAGTGCTCGTCCACGATGCCTTAGGCTTCCCAGAGCGAAAATTCAAAGGGCTGTCCAGTATAGGTGCTATTTACTTGTGCCTTCCTCTAGAGAACTTCTTACGAAATGGCCCCAAGTGAGTGGGCCATCTTTTACTCTCCTGGCAGCCCATGTGCTTCATCACCGTCCAGAATTATTACAACGGCCTCTCACTTACGGAAGGTATACACATCTGAATCAAGAGTAAAATAATAGAATGCGTACTTATGTTAATTGTCGACAATCACTATTGCTGTGGTTTATCACATTCCTTGGTTTCATTAAGTACTGCGATCATGTGGGTCTCTCAATATGAAATTACACAAAGCTATCGCATAACAATACGGTTAAGGAAATTTTTTGTATACAAATATAGTTAGAACTTAGAAAATTACATGCAGTTTAAATAAAAGCCTTAACTTGCACTGTCATTCTATCAAAAGCAAATGTCCAATCCTTGTGATCAGTTTGGTCATTTGAACTGAAAATAGTTCCCATATAGACACACAAACACACACACACACACACACACACACACACACACAATATATATATATATATATATATATATATATATATATATATATAATTATTTCTTTGGGGTAATAGGTAAAATTGCATCAGAAATCCGTATATGTTTGCCATCGATGGACTTAGATTCTAAAATAATCAAGCCAGCAGGAGCAGGTATCGATTTCTTCGTCTGCACAGAAAAATTTATACAAAGAGTGTGTCCCCACATAAATATTTACATTATACATAACACTGAAATTTTAACGTTAAAATTTGCAAATTCAATTTCTTAATTTGGTAAATTTGTATCAGCTATTGTTTATGATAAAAATGTAAACCCTTTGCTTTTCATTACCTCTCCATTGTTCTTCATTGGGTAGAGACTTTGTGGGCAATGGGTTGTAGAAGAAAGGTCACTCATTTCGTGTGACTGTATTATTTAGATGTATTTTTTTGTTTTGTTTGTTCAAATTGTGCGTCCATAATACACCAAATGTTACAGAATGCAAAGGTTTAAATGTTCAGATACTTCACTCCATTTAGTATTTCGAGAAATACCCGATTTTCACTGTCCTTACATCACTTAATTTTTTCTGTACTAAGAGAAAACCTGCAAACGTTATCATGCCTCAAAAGAGGGAAATGAAGCTGAAGAAAACTTAATGTTTTCATCTGTGTTGTTTGATACAAATCACATCAGAACAATGATCAACAGTTGATATGAGGATAAAGTAGTGAGTGCCTATATTGAGTGCACTAGGCTGTAATTAATGTACCATGCAACCATGATAAAAAGAAAGACCAGCAGGGTGGCTGCCAAAAAACGTTACGAAATACTAATTCAGAAACTAATAAATTAAACTAGAAATTACACATCATGAAATTCTTCTTCTTCTTCTTTCTTTCTTTCTTCATTTGGGTCATCTAAGGACCACACACCAATTTGAATGTTTCCTTCTTTGTTGTTCTTTCTTTTCCCTCCAGTATTCTCTCATCTGTCCACTATGTATATTTTTCCTCTCCTTGGACCATTTTGAGTCTGTATCATTCTCCCTCCTGCCTTGGAAGCCACCCATTTTAACAACTTCCTCTTGAAAATCCCTCTTACTGTTGCGTCTTTTTCACTTATGGTGTTTCTTTCCAAATCCTTCCTAACTTCTTGAATCATGGGTATTGTTGACTTCTTGTTCCAAAGATATTAAAATGTCCGTTTGGTTAAACTGTTGCTGTTCATTCTGTATAAGTGTCCAAAAAAATAGATTTTGCTTCTTTCATGGTGTTTCATTTACGTTTACTATGTTGCAATAAACCTCTTCAGTGCTTCTAAATTTCCGTACCTCTGTATTTTTTGGTGGCCCAAGTATTTTTCGAATGATTTTTCTTTCTAGGACTTCAAGTTTGTGTAATTTCTAGTTCGGTTCTCAACATTCACTTGCATAAAGACATTCTGATTTTTCTGTTGTGATGTAGTGCAGTATCTCCAAATTTTTAGATGGACACGTTTTTCTTTGTAGACATTCCTAGTTATTCCATAAGCTCTCTCCATTCTATGTACTCTTTCTTCTAAAGCGAATTTTTCTAAGCCATTTTTCGATAATTTTTCCCAGATATTTAAGATTATGTACTTTCTTTTCTGGTCAATACCTCTTGCTACAGATTCTGGAGCATTTTTATATTTGTCATAAAGTTTGTTTTTCTACAGATATTCTTATACCTGCTTTGTTGGCTCTTTCTCCTAAGAGATTGATCTGTATTCCAGCAATGGTTAAGTTTTCAGAAAGGATGGCAAAATCATCCACAAATGCTAAACAGTAAATTTCAATATCTTTGTTTTTAGTCTCCAGTCTGATGGGTGATAGTTTCTGCTCTTTTAGTTTTTGTTTCCATTCTCTTACTATTTTTTCTAGAATGCAGTTAAAGAGGAGTGGAGACAGGCCATCACCGCTTTTTACATTGAATGCCTTTGATATTTCACACAGAAGCTTTACTTTTGATTTGGTGTCTGTGAGCATTTCATGAATAACGTTTGCTAATTTAGATTTGGTGCCAAATTCTCTGATCACTTTATCTAGTGTTTCCGTATCAACTGAGTCACATGCCTTTTTAAAATTTATAAATGTTACAGCTATACCCTTGGAGTTGGTAAGTCTGTGATGAATTGTGGTCTTTAGGTTTGAAATCTGTTCTTAGCAAGATCTGCCCTTTCTAAATTCATTCTGATATTTTCCCAAATAGCTATCGAGTTTTGCTTCTACCTTGTTTAGTAATATTGTTGAAAATATTTTATAACCCATACCTGTGTAGTTATCTACATTTTGCTTATCACCTTTCTTGTGCAAGGGATGGATGGGAGCCACTTTCCAGTCTTCTGGTATCTTCTCAGTTTCCCTTATTTCTTCAAACCTGAGCTGAAGATTAGTATTAATTTTTGGTTGAGACCAAATAATTTCAGCTCTAATAGAGTCTTCTCCACTGGCTTTGCCGTTCTTCAGGGTACTTATGGTTTTTTTTAAATTTCCTTAGCTGTAGGTGGTGGATCTGCTTCTGTATTTTCATAGAAATCTGGAAATTCTAGCTTACGGTTTGGTTCTTCAGAGTTCAATAATTTTTCAAAGTACTTTCTTAGCATTTCGCAATTCTGGCTGTTACTTGGGCCTACTTCACCATTTTCATCTGTGAAGTAAATACTTGGAGCCTGGTAGCGCTGGACGGGGTGCTGAGTGGTTCTAGGCACTTCAGTCTGAAACTGCTTGACCACTATGGTCGCAGGTTCGAATCCTGCCTTGGGCATGGATGTGTGTGATGTCCTTAGGTTAGTTAGGTTTAAGTAGTTCTAAATTCTAGGGGACTGATGATCTCAGATGTTAAGTCCCATAGTGCTCAGAGTCATTTGAACCATTTTTGAGCCTGGTAGCTCTTTAGATGACTTTTAAACATCGGACAGAAATTCTGGGAGTTATTTTTTATAAAGTTGTTTTGTATGTCAAGAATTTGTGATTACTCAAATGATCTTTTAGCAATCTTTATTATTCTTGCTGTTTCTTCCCTTTGCTCTCTAAATATATCAAGGTTTTCTGGCTTCCCAGAACGTTTCCATTTCCTCCACTGTTCTTTCAGTAACTGCTTCTTCACAGATTTCATTTTTCGCAGCCCTGTTGATTTCCTTTGATATTTCTTCAAATTTACCTGATTTAATTACTTTAATTTCTTCCTGAAAATCTTTTATTACCTCTTTGGTGATATTGAGCCTGCCGGTATTATACACTCCTGGAAATTGAAATAAGAACACCGTGAATTCATTGTCCCAGGAAGGGGAAACTTTATTGACACATTCCTGGGGTCAGATACATCACATGATCACACTGACAGAACCACAGGCACATAGACACAGGCAACAGAGCATGCACAATGTCGGCACTAGTACAGTCTATATCCACCTTTCGCAGCAATGCAGGCTGCTATTCTCCCATGGAGACGATCGTAGAGATGCTGGATGTAGTCCTGTGGAACGGCTTGCCATGCCATTTCCACCTGGCGCCTCAGTTGGACCAGCGTTCGTGCTGGACGTGCAGACCGTGTGAGACGACGCTTCATACAGTCCCAAACATGCTCAATGGGGGACAGATCCGGAGATCTTGCTGTCCAGGGTAGTTGACTTACACCTTCTACAGCACGTTGGATGGCACGGGATAAATGCGGACGTGCATTGTCTTGTTAGAACAGCAAGTTCCCTTGCCGGTCTAGGAATGGTAGAACGATGGGTTCGATGACAGTTTGGATGTACCGTGCACTATTCAGTGTCCCCTCGACGATCACCAGAGGTGTACGGCCAGTGTAGGAGATCGCTCTCCACACCATGATGCCGAGTGTGGGCCCTGTGTGCCTCGGTCGTATGCAGTCCTGATTGTGGCGCTCACATGCACGGCGCCAAACAGGCATACGACCATCATTGGCACCAAGGCAGAAGCGACTCTCATCGCTGAAGACGACACGTCTCCATTCGTCCCTCCATTCACGCCTGTCGCGACACCACTGGAAGCGGGCTGCACGATGTTGGGGCGTGAGCGGAAGACGGCCTAACGGTGTGCGGGACCGTAGCCCATGGAGACGGTTGCGAATGGTCCTCGCCGATACCCCAGGAGCAACAGTGTCCCTAATTTGCTGGGAAGTGGCGGTGCGGTCCCCTACGGCACTGCGTAGCATCCTACGGTCTTGGCGTGCATCCGTGCGTCGCTGCGGTCCGGTCCCAGGTCGACGGGCACGTGCACCTTCCGCCGACCACTGGCGACAACATCGATGTACTGTGGAGACCTCACGCCCCACGTGTTGAGCAATTCGGCGGTACGTCCACCCGGCCTCCCGCATGCCCACTATACGCCCTCGCTCAAAGTCCGTCAACTGCACATACGGTTCACGTCCACGCTGTCGCGGCATGCTACCAGTGTTAAAGACTGCGATGGAGCTCCGTATGCCACGGCAAACTGGCTGACACTGACGGCGGCGGTGCACAATTGCTGCGCAGCTAGCGCCATTCGACGGCCAACACTGCGGTTCCTGGTGTGTCCGCTGTGCCGTGCGTGTGATCATTGCTTGTACAGCCCTCTCGCAGTGTCCGGAGCAAGTATGGTGGGTCTGACACACCGGTGTCAATGTTTTCTTTTTTCCATTTCCAGGAGTGTATTTAATTAATTTTTCTTGTCTCTTTGGGTTTTTACTGGGGGGAAGTTTCAGTTTCATGTTAGTCAGGAAATGATCAGATTCCTGTTCCATGCTACTTTAACATTCATGATTTCTTTAAAATTGCATTTAGAAATAGCCATGTGATCTAACTGTAACTCCCCTAGCATTGGATTTGGAGAATACATGTTTTTGCCTTTCTTGGTAATTTTTTCAAGAAGTTTGACGTTACCTTCAACTGAAATATTGTACAAAGACTGATTAGTTTTGCGCCATATTTGTTTATTCTTTTACTGGCTGGATAATATCTTGCTATTTTTCAAAACGATTTTTCCCTCCATATTTGTGCATTAAAATCCCCTATTAGTATAGGATTTGATTTTGGAATTTTTTATACTTCTTCTTCTAGTAGTTCCCAGAATGCTTCTAATTTATTTTTGCATTTAATTGTGAGAAGAGAAAGTCTTTATTAACTGGATTTGAATTCCTTAATGTCATATACTAAATTTTTATGAACATAGAAAGCAGTACCAAGTATTAGCATGCCTTTCATGATTTTAATTGCTGGTTTACCCTAAAAATTCTATAGTTTTTCGTTTGGAACGTTTTCATTCTAAAATTTTGTTTCATTAGCTGATA
The DNA here is from genome assembly GCF_023897955.1 of Schistocerca gregaria. Taxonomy (NCBI): domain Eukaryota; kingdom Metazoa; phylum Arthropoda; class Insecta; order Orthoptera; family Acrididae; genus Schistocerca; species Schistocerca gregaria. The sequence goes on along the minus strand of NC_064926.1, from coordinate 338,275,464 downwards.
AAATTTGTATTTCATGCTTAGCTAAGATAAGTGCAAGTTCTGTTTGTTTACCAATTTTTAGTAATTAGTTTACGTTCAAGGTACCTGCAACGAATTTCCTTTTGAACTTGAGTTTGTTTGAATACCATGGATGCTCTGAGTCATCCTTAATGCACCCATTATTGTCAATTTTAAAGTTCTGACATATATACCGTTTGTGGGCTTCACTAATATAGTAATGTAATTTTTCAAATTTAGTCTGTGTATTCCACAGGGCGTAAGTTTCTCGGCGTAAGCGCCACCTGCTTTTTTGAAAGTATGACTACATTATTTGTACCAATGGTAACATACTGTTATAATGGGAGTGTTAATTGCCTTGCTTCTTTTTTGCTACTTTACCTAAGAACGTTATTAATACTGATAATTTACACTGCGTTTTTGTACGCCAATTGCCGGCCAGAGTGGCCGTGCGGTTCTAGGCGCTACAGTCTGGAACCGCGAGACTGCTACGGTCGCAGGTTCGAATCCTGCCTCGGGCATGGATGTGTGTGATGTCGTTAGGTTAGTTAGGTTAAAGTAGTTCTAAGTTCTAGGGGACTGATGACCTCAGCAGTTGAGTACCATAGTCCTCAGAGCCATTTGAACCATTGTACGCCAATTGGCACATGTTTCTCGGCACGAGCGCCACCTGCCCTGGTTTCAGACTAACTACTCTCGCCTATTACACTCAGCTTGTTGTGACCTCTTCAAGATCCATGAACTGTTTCATATTTACATGAAAAACCTAATTCTAGGACTATATTTCAATTTTGACAAATGGATCTATGCTGACAACTGTAAAAACGGCGATGGTACAATAGTCCTTACTAATGTAAAATCGTAAGTACCAGTCATCTTTGTCTTATTCTGTAATGCAAGAGTTCTCTAATTTGTGTTAAAATTTATTCTTGGCTTAAGTTTCATACTTTTCTAATGTAAGCTATGACGATCATTGTTCTTAGTCTACAGTCTGAAGAAGATAAATTTATATTTATCGAAAACTAGGTAAAGAATTACTTTATCTATGGTAACTGGTCGGCTGGTTATAATTTTATTATGTGGAACTGTTGCTGTTGTGCAGCTATGTTTAAAATATTAACATACAAAGTTTTTCTACAGCATTTTTACCATCATCAGTATTAAAAGATGTGACATTTTCTACTATCTTATCCAACATGTTTTAGAAGCTAAGGCTTTAATCTAATGTGTTGGATTTTGCTTTAAAAGAGTTTGTAGATATAGTTTTTTTTAAATTTTGTGCCATCTTACTATTTAATAAAATTTATATCTATATTATCTAATCAGTCATCAAGTGGTATCTCATAAAATAATTTTAAATGTGTAACATACATCATTTATCCATAATTTATCATGGTCCAAATTTTCCATCTAATGAATTAAACCATATCTTAGCAACAGCTTGGATTCCTGGATTTTCTTTTATTTGTTATATCCAAAATTTATTTAACTGTTTTGATACACATCTCACTGGTTTCCAAATCATGAGGACTGTTTCCTTAATTTTGATTTCGTATAGTATTTAACACAATTTTAAATAACATTTTTTAATTTCCACAGTACCATAATTCATAGACTATGAAAATCTTCTAACCTTTTTCTACAAGTTTCTATACTGCATTAGTTGTTCAAGTTCCAATAATACTTCTTTCATCATCATTGCTATTGTGTTTATTTGTTTTCTCTACTGCACATTCGACATACAAAAGAAACAACAGTTTGTGAGTTTTATTGATCTCTGACTTTATTGGAACAACTGGATGATACAATCCTTTAAGAGCTGATGGTTTATATTTTATAAAACCACAGCATTTTTTAGAATAATACCTTGGTCTATACATTTTTGTGTGAAGGTGCTTGGAATAAAAACCATAATATTGTACAGCTCAATAAAATTTACACACAATTTCCTCTCTTATATTTGTCTTAAAACCATCTGCTTTAGCTCTCGGTTTTATTAGTTCGACCACCATAAAGAACATCTCTTTGATTCAAAGGCTCAACAAATTCAGGTAACTGTTTCAATCTCTTAAGTTTTTTATATACTGATTAATTATTCCAACCTATTCGAAAATTTCTACTAAATTATCTCTTGAATTTCGTGTTTCACAAGTTCTTATTAAAGTATTCTGATGTAAGCCATCCACTGTTGCTTTATATTTGCTATGCCAAAAACAAAAATGATGTTGATAAACAGTATTGGTTTCTTTACTAAAAGCATATAATTTCGCTCCAGCTATACTTGCTTCTACATCATTGAGAGTGCGTTGAATATTATTATTGTTTAAACTGTTTAACAAAGCAGTTTGAGTTTTTTTGGAAACTGTCTTCAGCAGCTCGCACACAATGGAAATATCTTAGACCTAGTAGCTACAAATAGACCTGACCTTATCGGCAATGTCAATATACAAACAGAGCAACTATGAGGACGAAAGTTAATACACCAATCGAGAAGGGTAGGAGAGTAATTCTGCCAGACAGAGCAGATAAGCAGTTACTAGCGCTTCACTTAGAGAGTTAATTGGGATCACTTAGTTTCAGTGAAATGGATGTAGAGGATTTTGAGCAAAGTTTAAGCATATTGTGAATCGTAATCTGGAGAATTATGTGCCCAGTAAGTCGATAAAGGTTTCACCATGGTTTAGTAACGAAATTTGGAGGAATGTGAGGAAGAAGAGGCTGTTGTACTCTCGGTTCAAAAGGGAAGGCGCAAATGACAACAAGCCAAGGTTAGCAGAATTTCTTCGTTTGTGATCTATACGTGAAACATACAGGAACTACCACCGTCACACCTTAGCAAAAGATCAGGCAGAGAAACCGAAAAATTTCAGGTCTTACGAAAAATCGCTATGTGGATCTAGGGCTTCTACTCAGTCCGTTGTTGACTTGCATGATGTATCAGCTAAAGATGGGACAACGAAAGCCAAAATTTTAAATTTCACGTTCAAGAAATCGTTCGCACAGGAGAATCATATAAACACACTGTCCTTTGACCATCGACTAGACTCCCCGATGACGACACAGTAATAAGCATCCCTGTCGTAGAGAAACAGCTGAAAGATTTGAAAGCAAATAAATCACCAGGTCCACATGGAATCTCAACACTATTATACAAAGAGTACTCTACAGCATTGACCCTTTACCTAGCTTGGATTTATCATGTATCTGGCACAGCACGAAGTCCTTAGAGACTGAAGAAAAGAGTGGGTGACTCCAGTGTATAAGGAGGGAGAGCGAACGGTCGCGCAAAATTTCAGACCCATGTCTTAAACTTCTGTTTGCTGCAGAATCTTTGAACGTATTCTCAGTATGAATATCTTAAACTTTCTTGAGACTGAGAAACTTATGTCCACGAATCAGTATGGTTTTAGGAAGCATTACTCGCGCCAAACTCATCTTGCCCTTTTCTCATTTGATATGTTATGAAATATGTGTGTGGCAAATTCAATATTCCTATATTTCCAAAAGGTATTCGAATCGGTGCCCCATTGCAGGTTGTTGACCAAGCTACAAGCATAAGAAATAAGTTCACAGATAAGTGAGTGGCTCGAAGACTTCTTAAGTGAACCAAGCATGTTGTTGTCGATGTCGAGTGTTCATCAGAGACAAAGATATCGTCAGGAGTTCCGCCAGAGAAGTGCGATAGGATCGCAATTGTTTTTTATGTACATAAGTGATCTGGTGGACGGGGTGGACAGCAGTCTGTGGTTGTTCGCTGATGATGCCATGGTGTACAGTAAGGTACCGAAGTTGAGTGACTTTGGGAAGATACAAGAAGACTTAAACCAAATTTCCAGTTCCTTTGATGAATAGCAGCTAGCCCTAAACGTGGAAAAACGGTAGTCGACGGGCATGAGTAGGAAGATCAAACCGATTATGTTGAGATACAATATTACTATTGTGCTGCTTGACACAGTCTAGTTGTTTATATATCTGGGCGTAACGTTGCAAAGTGATATGAGAGGTAACAAGCATGTGGGATCCATTGTAGGGAAAGCGAATGCTCGACTTCCCTTTAGTATGAAAGAGTGGTTCAACTGCAATTGAGGCCACAAATAGGGCGCCGGTGCGACCTATTCTTGAGTACTGCTCGAGTGTCTGGGATCTGTAACAGGTTTGGAGTGAAGGAAGACATAAAAATAATTCAGACGCAGGCTGCTAGATTTGTTCCTGGTAGATTCGAACTACTTGTGAGTTCTACTGAGATGTTTCAGGAACACAAATGGTAATCCCAGGAGGCAAGGCGACGTTCGAGAAACAGTATTTAGAAAATTTAGAGAACTGACATTTGATGCTGAATGCCAAATGCTTCTACTGCTGCCAACGTACAGTGCGCGTAAGAACCACTAAGACAAGGTACAAGAAATTAGCGCTCATTCACAGGCAAACAGACAGTCGTTTTTCCCCCACTCTATTTGTGAGTAGAACAGGAAAGAGAAATACTAGTAGTGGTAGAGAGTACCTTGCGCTATACAACGTACAGTGGCTTGCGGAGTGTCTGTGTAGATGTAGATTTGTATATAGCCATACAGACTCCAGCAATTGTTAAATAAGAGAAAGGATAGATATTAGCTATCCTTAGAAAATGTTTTCTCAATTATAAACAGCTTCTTCTCAAAATATACACATCACAATTGGAATATTAATTAATTACGATCCTCATGTTGAACATAATTTTGTTTTCCTGTCTGACTGTGCCATCTGAGGAATATTTCTCTTTCTTTCGTTTTCAGTGTTTCAACGCAATAACATTTGACATCTGGAATAGGTCCTACGTAATTATCATTCTCTATGGTATTGGGAAGTTACTGACAGGACATTGTACAAAATTGCTGCTACCTATGACTTTTAAAATTAACTGGTTTAAATTCAGTAACAAGAATCTAGGCACTTTGTATATGGTATATAGCTTTACTGTACTACACTCTCCCACTCCTCCACCCCCCGCCCCGATTAGTGAATAAAGCATAAACAATAAATTAAAACGAAAATAAAGAACTCGCCTATAGGTTGAAAGTCTTCATTACTTGAGAGCGGCATAGCTGCACAGCATATATCGAGAAAGTCATTAACTGTACTTTAGTATGTTTATTCACAAACTAGCCCTTTCTACTAATGTCAAGCATTTATGGTCCCAGATTTAAATTAAAGAAAGTGTTCACTCCGCGATTCAGTAGATTCTCTTTGATTATAGGGCAAATCACAGAACTGGGAATGCTGTCCCGAATATTCCCAATTAGAGAGCTATTTGACCTCTAGCAGCTTAGCTGTTGTTGGGCTGAAAGCACCCTAACTCCACAATGACTCAAAACTCGAATAGGTCACTTTACTCTATTCTTGATTCTTCTACGCCAAAGATGCACTTTATACGTCGAACAGGTCATCAACTTTATTTTGTTGCACACATAAACACCGCCTTGGATGTCGGATGCTGGTGGCTTGAATAGGCAATTCGTGTTCAGGTATTTCCAACTTAAAAGTGCACTCCCAGTTCACAAGGGTCTGAGTGAAATTAACAGGCCGTTACTATAGGACAGATTTCAACCAGCCTACTCTACTTTTTGGGACGAATTCTTAATTATTTATTCCATAGAATCAGTGAATGCCCATAGAAGGTAGTTCTTTATGACGTGTGCTGCAATTTGTACTTCATTATCGCAGTTACAAGCAAAAGATTGCCATGACCCAGTTATACATCGCAGCAGGAGTGCTTCCGACATGACAGCATAACCTGTTATGTTTGGTCCAGACAGAATGAGGGAGGTTTCTTCAGTAGGCTTTGTATAAGAACAATGGTCGATAGTTCGAGACTGAGAGTAGTCTGGTCTTGGAATGTTTCCTAGGCACGTTCATACAAGTTCGCACTCATTGCAATTCTATCTTACGTTTCTAATCGATTGGAAGGGAGCAGGAAGCAGAATTTGAGAAATTCGGTTTCCTGAAGCTTGGGAATGGACAGGTTGACCAACACAATTGAAAGCAGGGCTAAAGACTGTTGTAGGTCGTCTAAATTCTGATTATATGGTATGCCAATATTTTATGAATTTAAAGATAACAAGCTGCTAAAAACGTCTTTTTTTAACACTGTTAAAATCCTGTGTAGTGGCATGGGCTTGGTGAGTTTCAGAATAAAATCTTCTTTCCAAGTGGATTCAGTAGCGTGCGAGAGCTGAGGGAAATTTATTGTTTATTTGCCTTTTGAGTATATTTACCAGTAGTAGTTGCGAGTGCTTGATCACTCAAACCGCAAACATTAAGGACAAGATTCTCAGATGGAATAAGACGTTCAAGAACCGTTCTGTTCACGATTATGTTAATATTCAAGAAGTTACTGTTGAATAAAGAACGTCAATTAAATAAAATAGACGAAAATTTATGTTGGAACTAAACACATTTAAGAAGCGTAGCAACTGACGGGTCAGGTCAGATGAATATAGAATGCGCAGTCGGTGCGGACTGACGTTACTCCCACTGTAAATTCATTACATTTAGTGCTTAATGCTGCTGCTAAGCACGATGTCTCTGCTAAGTGCGCAGTACAGAACTCATTCATTAATAAAGGAAACAAATTTCCAGAAGTATTCTGCGATCTTCAAAATTTCACTAAATAAAATGTCTTTATTTATTAAGCCGTTTCGGCATCAGCCATGATCAGAAATAAAATACTTTGAACTTGCTTCAGTATCAATATTAAAATCACCGACTATGCATTGATTTTAGTATTAACAATAAACCTTGTTTCTCAAGTTCAAAGTTTTTTATATCTGATCGTGGGTGATGCCGAAACGTCGTAATAAATAAAGATGTTTTAGTTAACGATCTTAACGATTTCATTCATAAAACAGGAGAGATCTCAACTACCTTCTGCTTGCATAGATGATCTCAGCGCTGTGCGAGTCTACGGAGGAAGGTTTGGAGTAATAACACATCTTCAAGGAAGATAAATTTATGCCGGAGCATACAATGGGAACTCTTTATGGTGCATCTTCTGCTACTGAAGGTATCTGTACTTGAAACACAGATGGTTTGTCCAAGCATTGTCGTCTTATCGGATTAAATCATAATATGTTGTACAAGCATAATAACGTGCGAAAGGAAATAGTGTGCTGTATCCATTCTGGTTCCAAGAGGAAGAACGTGGTCCATATCTTCCTTCGGTAAGTAAACCTTATATAAACACTCCCAATGTGTGGATTTTTCATGGTTCGATAATAGTTTCCGGCTTCTCTCTAATGCAGAATTTGCCAAATGTTACTTTCCATGAAAAAGTGGGACTCGTTCGAGTGGAGAGCGTTCCTCCAATGACCTCATGCTGGAAACAGCTTAGAACATATTGCATCATATTTCGGAAGCTATTAAACTCAATGAAATATTTCTTTTTCTGTAATGACGAAAGTACTTCGCTTGGACCTGATTCTTTCCACAATTGCGCGTCACACAGAGTTTAATTTGTATAAACTTCAGGAGATGGACTCAAGTGCAGTTTTGCCAATAGTTAACTAGTACTAAATATTCAACTTAAGTCTGATAAGAATCTTAAATTTTCTTATGTCAATGATGTCTATAGTGTCTCCCTCATGCTCTCCCTTATACATTGTAAGGCACGTGTAACTAAACGTTCCACGAATATCCTACTGCAACAGCAGACAGTCTAGCAGACACACTGCTTTGTGCAGCAGCGTGGAAACGGTCGGAGCCGACAGAGCAGGCTTTCAGAGGTTCTCTGCTGCTGGGAGAAGTGGAGCCCATTAACTTTCAAACACCAACAGACGTTTTTTCTTCATTAGGACCTGCAGTGTAAAATGTGTCACATAATCACGTTATTGGTAGGATATCTGCTTATTATAATTAATCTTTGCAACGAAAGACTGTTCCAGCATTTATCGTCATTATGAAGTTCGTCTAGAATGATGTGACATCCATATTACGATGTTACTGAATCCTCTTAATACTGTCATTGTTTTGATTCGACTGTTAATTATCGTTTGACAGTAGTTCACACATAACTTCGAAGAGCATAACTGTCAAACTACTGTCAGACCGTAAGTAACGTATGCGACCATAAGTAACGTATTATTTTCAATACATTTAAGGCATATATCATCTGATCAAAACACTGTCATGAGACAGTTCCCTAATGACGTAATAGGGACATCACGTCAACTAAATGTACTTGACAATGGCGTTAAATGTCAAAACAGTCTGTCGTTAACAAAACTTATTTACTATAAGCAGTGTAGATTTCTAATAAATAGGATTACATCTCAGTTCTCACTCACACAATACCAGCTGCTGAAATTAATGAAAATAATATGTTATCAGCTACCTATATATGATGCTGCTGGACTCCAGTTCACTTGGCGACGTGTGGAAGTAGTCCCATTGCGATAACAAAGCGTTTAGCTTGCGAGAGTCGATAATGTGCGAAGACGACGATGACAAAGATATCGATGATAGCTGTGATGATACTGAGGAGATAATAATGATAAAGATAATACAGGTCTAAGATTATTTGAATTCCAGTTGGGGATTAAGCTTTTTATTGAAATTTGCTTTTCTTACATACGAGAAAAAAGAATAAAAAATTGTTGCTGAGGTGCTGCACAATAATAAGAATTATTTGTTTATTGCTTATGTAGTATGACCAGATTAAGGCCCTCTCTTATTTCTGACCAGTAGCAACACATACAAAAAATGTTAGATAACACTAAAGTTAAGAATAATTGGCATTATAAATAAAAATAATAATTGATGATAATAGTAATAGTAACTCTTATAATGGAGATAAAGTAACAGAAGAATGAAGAAAAACATTAATCTGTTATTACAAAACAAAGTCAATAATAATAATCTTCTGAGTTATTAATAAAAATAACCTTTTATAATAATAATAGTAATATGACAATAGCCCTAATAATGATAATAAAATATTGGAAGCTTTAATAACGATACTGATTAGTTTAGCACTTTGGGAGCCTCGTGTCGTATTAGCAGAATTCGAAGGATACTGAAAGAGGAGAGGACTGAAATCAAAGTAACAATGGTTCTAGGAAAATGATGAATTTCTATAGAGAATTCTGTAGGCAAGGGGAGTGAAAAGTGGTGGAGGAGGGTGGTTTGATGAAAGTGAATCCTAAAATCAAAAAGAGGCAGCTACTTTGCAGAAGGTGAACCATCAGCTGTCTTTCAATTTCTCTAATATTCTAAGGAAGACTTTACCGAAGTCGGGTTCCTGGCACAGAAAATTACTTACAAAACGTGGCAGAGTTGAATAGTGGTACACAAAGGAATTTACTTTGGTGAGAACAAGTATTTCTGCCTTGCTGTAGTTCTGTAGATAGCAATGTAAGGTTCGAAGATAAAAAGGAAGGAATGCAATGACTGCGAAGACGACACAGCGAACACGCTTATCAGCACGTAGCCATGATAACTGTTCATAGGCACGAGTTAGGCCGAAACAGCGTACATCAGAAATGTATCGCACCCAAGCATTCATCGCCATTTCTAGCGGACGGGAGTTCTACTAGGGGAATAGGACCACCTTAATCGAGGATGGGGAGTGTCGGTGACTCTATGAGTTTCATTTTTAACAGCGAATGAAGAACGTTATGATGGACGCCAGTACTCTCAGTATAAGCTTTCTCGAAAACAATTTTATTCCCTTTTATGTGAGGTATAACGACTCTAGAGTAATGTTAATTTCGTCGCCACGGTGAATGGCACTGAAACGAGGAACGCTCTTCTAAGTTACCAGTGGTTCAGAGAGAGACGGTCAAGTTTCATGGTGTAAATTATAAAGCACGTGGAAGTGAGGACTATTGTTTATGAAGCGGGAAAAATATTACCTGTTCGTGCAAAGTAGTCTCCAGAGGAGTTCTTTCTCTCCTGTACTTTCCAGTCTTCTCACACTTCGTACTTTGTTCAGGGACGGGGCGGTGCGAATCTTTCGCAGCACCTCCGGAGCAGCAAGTCTCTTTCCCCCGGGAGGTCAAGGCGCCGGGGCCGGATAAGACGTAAACGATGTTCCACCTCGCGAGACGCGAAGACCAAAACGACGACCGGCGAGCCGAGTGAGTCGTTATATCGGAACAGCGGAAGCCCCAGGGGGCCGTGTATTTCTCGTTCGCGACCGGCCCTTCCCCTACCATTCTATACGGCGGCGTCGCAGCGGCCCAAACAGTCTAACGATTGAATCCGCTTAGGGGCTCGGAAACCGGAGGAACGGCGTTGCGAGGTCGCAGGTGCGCTGCCGGGCAAAGGAGAACGACTTACAGCTTGCGAACAAGGAATGGAAAGTAAACAGCGTCAAAGGTCAAAGTGTCAGGCTGGTGAACGGAGGGGCATTTCTGGAGTGTATGTAGTTCACGGGGATTAGATATCGAAGGAGACTATCAGTTTTGAATGTATCTCTCTCCCTCCCTACCTCTCTCTCTTTGTGTCTGTGTGCGCCTTCTCCTTCCCCTGTCCTCGTGGCTCTTAAATGTAACATTCAGACGCGTCTATAGGGGACGTTTCATAATGTTTTACTGAAATTTCTGCATTGCCTTTACGGTACTTCAGTGTTCTACATTTCGCAAAGCTTGACCAGTGGAACCTCCGGTAAGCTGATTTAAGCGTTATAATCAGTTCCATAGTTCCACATTCAGCAAGCCTGTCTTTTGGCAGAAATTTTCGTGGACTAGTAATCACTGAGACGCCCTCGTGTCCATTACAGAACCCGTTAGCGGAGACGTTCGAATTAATTATTTCTGCGTTTTCTGGGTGATCAGACGGAATATTGGCTTCGTTTCCACATGCATTACATTTCAGTTAGTATAGCATATAGTCGCCATGAGGGTTCCGATCTTGAGTGTATCCTGGTGTTACATAGAGGGTTAGAAAAGCTGAGTTACCGCAAGTCGCTGGCCGAGTGGCCGAGCGATTCTAGGCGCTACAGTCTGGAACCGCGCGACTGCTACGGTCGCAGGTTCGAATCCTGCCTCGGGCATGGATGTGTGTGATGTCCTTAGTTTAATTATGTTTAAGTAGTTCCAAGTTCTAGGGGACTTATGACCTCAGAAGTTAAGTCCCATAGTGCTCAGAGCCATTTGAACAATTTTTTACCGCAAATCCCATGGAGAAAGGGAGCCTGTTCTCACTTTATAGTGAGCCAAGTCAGTTATATCCGTGCACCACTTATTGGCCACTTTATTAAATTTAGCCTTTTTTAAAATATTTTCCCAGTTAATTGAGTTTTTGTTAGTTACAATATGCCACATGCAATTCCAGATGGATATTATTCAGTATGTTCCCCGGACCATCCGATAACTCGGTTCACTAACCTTTACCCTCGTTATTGACAACGCTAGTGTTTGCTGTTATAGGAATAGATTGAAAGAGACTTTTTACTAAGAATTCACGTAATTAATATACTCTCGAAATTTTTAAGGAAATGAATGTATAAGCTCAAAACAATATATAAACCTTCTGCATATCATAAAACTACAACATTTTTCCTTTGTGAAAATAAGAAACAACTTTGATGCCCATTTACGTTAGGATGAGTGTCATACTAATTACTGGACAAGGAACAGATGTGCCTATTACAGTTCTTGCAACAAAACTGAAATTAATTGCTAGGATGGCTACGACGTTGGTGAGGGTGTGTCAATGACGTCAGTAAATAGGCGCAGCTAATGTGGAGAGAGCAGCTGACGAGGTGGTGCGGTGAAGATTAATCGGAAAATGCAGTGTCCAAATCATTTAGTAATTGTCGTAATAGATGAGACATTGTCACGCTGGATGGCCCAACTCTATGTTACTAAAAAAACATTTGTTGTAACAGTATCAGTTCAAAATTGTTGCTAAATGATCATCTTCAGATCTGGTAACAAAAACAGAACATTAACACATATTATTAAAATAAATAACAGAAAGTGAAATTAATTTTAAATTTTGAAAATTGTTCATCGTTAAAAATGAGTTGCGAAAAGTAAGAAAATGTAAAAAGTAAGAGTCATTGTAAAATAGGAGGAAAGTCTGTATACTTGCCTTCTTACTGCTTTCAGTGGTATAGAACATACCACTAATCTCACTTTCGTAGTACAAATCCATGTCTTACGGCTGATGCGAAGAGAACGCGGGAGAAACAGCGTATAAATAACTGTTTACAATGTACAGTATTAAAATGTTGCAAACTGTTTGTCTAAAATATGTACTAAATTCCCCCCATGAACCATGGACCTTGCCGTTGATGGGGAGGCTTGCGTGCCTCAGCGATACAGATTGCCGTACCGTAGGTGCAACCACAACGGAGGGGTATCTGTTGAGAGGCCAGACAAACGTGTGGTTCCTGAAGAGGGGCAGCAACCTTTTCAATAGTTGCAAGGGCTATAGTCTGGATGATTTACTGATCTGGCCTTGTAACAATAACCAAAACGGCCTTGCTGTGCTGGTACTGCGAACGGCTGAAAGCAAGGGGAAACTACAGCCGTAATTTTTCCCTAGGGCATGCAGCTTTACTATATGGTTAAATGATGATGGCGTCCTCTTGGGTAAAATATTCCGGAGGTAAAATAGTCCCCCATTAGGATCTCCGGGTGGGGACTACTCAGGAAGATGTCGTTATCAGGAGAAAGAAAACTGGCGTTCTACGGATCGGAGCGTGGAATGTCAGATCCCATAAACGCAAAGGTAGGTAAGAAAATTTAAAATGTGAAATGGATAGGTTAAAGTTAGATATAGTGAGAATTACTGAAGTTCGGTGTTAGGAGGAACAAGACTTTAGGTCAGGTGAATACAGGGTTATAAATACAAACTCAAATAGGGGTAATGCAGGAGTAGGTTTAATAATGAATAAAAAAAATAGGAGTGCGGGTAAGCTACTACAAACAGCATAGTGAACGTATTCTAGTGGCCAAGATAGACACGAAGCCCCTGCCTACTACAGTAGTACAAGTTTATATGCCAACTAGCTCTGCAGATGACGAAGAAATTGAAGAAATGTATGATGAGATAAAATAAATTATTCAGGTAGTGAAGGGAGACGAAAATTTAATAGTCATGGGTGACTGGAATTCGCCAGTAGGAAAAGGGAGAGAAGGAAACATAGTAGGTGAATATGGACTGGGGGTAAGAAACGAAAGAGGAAGCCGCCTGTTAGAATTTTGCACAGAGCTTAACTTAATCATAGCTAACACTTGGTTCAAGAATCATAAAAGAAGGTTGTATAAATGGAAGACACCTGGAGATACTCACAGATTTCAGATAGATTATATAATGGTAAGACAGAGATTTAGGAATCAGGTTTTTAATTGTAGGACATTTCCAGGGGCAGATGTGGATTCTGACCACAATCTATTGGTTATGAAATGTAGATTAAAACTGAAGAAATTGCAAAAAGGTGAGAATTTAAGGAGATGGGACCTGGATAAACTGACTAAACCAGAGGTTGTACAGTTTCAGGGACAGCATTAAGGACCAATTGACAGGAATGTGGGAAAGAAATACAGTAGAAGACGAATGGGTAGCTCTGAGGGATGAAGTAGTGAAGGCAGCAGAGGATCAAGTAGGTAAAAAGATGAGGGCTAGTAGAAATCCTTGGGTAACAGAAGAAATATTGAGTTTAATTGATGAAAGGAGAAAATATAAAAATGCAGTAAATGAAGCAGGCAAAAAGGAATACATACGTCTCAATAATGAGATCGACAGGAAGTACAAAATGGCCAAGCAGGCATGACTAGAGGACAAATGTAAGGATGTGGTGGCTTATTTCACTAGGGGTAAGATAGATACAGCCTACAGTAAAATTAAAGAGACTTTTCGAGAAAAGAGAGCCACTTGTATGAATATCAAGAGCTCAGATGGAAACTCAGTTCTAAGCAAAGAGGGAAAATCAGAAAGGTGGAATGAGTATATAGAGGGTCTATACAAGGGCGATGTACTTGAGGACAATATTATGGAAATGGAAGAGGATGTAGATGAAGATGAAATGGGAGTTACGATAATGCGTGAAGAGTTTGACAGAGCACTGAAAGACCTGAGTCGAAACAAGGCCCCGGGAATAGACAACATTCCATTAGAACTACTGACGGCCTTGGGAGAGCCAGTCCTAACAAAACTCTTCCATCTGGTGAGCAAGATGTACGAGACAGGCGAAATACCCTCAGACGTCAAGAAGAATATAATAATTCCAATCCTACAGAAAGCAGGTGTGACAGATGTGAAAATTACCGAACTATCAGTTTAATAAGTCACAGCTGCACAATACTAACACGAATTCTTTACAGACTAATGGAAAAACTGATAGAAGCCGACCTCGGGGAAGATCAGTTTGGATTCCGTAGAAATACTGGAACACGTGAGGCAATACTGACCTTACGATTTATCTTAGAAGAAACCTACGTTTCTAGCATTTGCAGACTTAGAGAAAGCTTTTGGAGATTGGAATATTCTCTTTCAAATTCTAAAGGTGGCAGGGGTAAAATACAGGGAGCGAAAGGCTATTTACAATTTGTACGGAAACCAGATGGAAGTTATAAGAGTCGAGGGGCACGAAAGGGAAGCAGTGGTTGGGAAGGGAGTGAGACAGGGTTGTAGCCTCTCCCCGATTTTATTCAATCTGTATATTAAGCAAGCAGTAAAGAAAACAAAAGAAAAATTCGGAGTAGGTATTACAATCCATGGAGAAAAAATAAAAACTTTGAGGTTCGCCGATGACATTGTAATTCTGTCAGAGACAGCAAAGGACTTGGAAGAGCAGTTGAACGGAATGGATAGTGTCTTGAAAGGAGGATATAAGATGAACATCAACAAAAGCAAAACAAGGATACTGGAATGTAGCCGAATTAATTCGGGTGATGCTGAGGGAATTAGATTAGGAAATGAGACACTTAAAGTAGTAAAGGAGTTTTGCTATTTGGGGAGCAAAATAACTGATGATGGTCGAAGTAGAGAGGATATAAAATGTAGACTGGCAATCGCAAGGAAAGCGTTTCTGAAGAAGAGAAATTTGTTAACATCAAGTATAGATTTAAGTGTCAGGAAGTCGTTTCTGAAAGTATTTGTATGGAGTGTAGCTATGTATGGAAGTAAAACATGGACAATAAACAGTTTGGACAAGAAGAGAATAGAAGCTTTCGAAATGTGGTGCTACAGAAGAATGTTGAAGATTAGGTGCATGATCACGTTACTAATGAGGAGGTATTGAATAGGATTGGGGAGAAGAGAAGTTTGTGGCACAACTTGACTAGAAGAAGGGATCGGTTGGTAGGACATGTTCTGAGGCATCAAGGGATCACCAATTTAGTATTGGAGGGCACCGTGGAGGGTAAAAATCGTAGAGGGAGAACAAGAGATGACTACACTAAGCAGATTCAGAAGGATGTAGGTTGCAGTAGGAGATGAAGGAGCTTGTACAGGATAGATTAGCATGGAGAGCTGCATCAAACCAGTCTCAGGACTGAAGACCACAACAACAACAACATGTACTAAATTAATTTTAAAACTATAAGGTATTTGAATAAAAACGTATAATGCTTATGCATGAGACAACGTGATAAAAATTGATAGTTGAATTAGAGCAGTGTTTGTAAATATTACATAAAATGTTTTCTACAGAAATTAACAGTAACTTCCTGTGGATCCTCCCCTTTATTTGGTTAGATCAATAATAATATTGACATTTAACTGCCGCTTTCTGACCCCCCCCCCCACCCTCCAGCCCTACCACCATCAAAAACCCATCTATCTGAAATCATGCCCGTCACCATAAGGCGTGGGTAACTATTTGGAAGCCTCAAAACACTCAACATGACTCACACGGTACCTGTTCCTTATTTTTTATGATCTTAAATCCTCTGCTATCTGACTGTGTTGATGTGTTCCACAACGAATTCCTCTCCTGTGCCAAACTTTTCAATTCATAGTAGCAATTGCAATCTACGTGCGCAGTTATTTGCTAGATGTATTCCGATCTATGTCTTCCTTTACAGTTTGTACCCTCTTTAATTCCCTCTAGTACCAGGGAAGTTATTCCCTGAAGTCTTAACACACGTCTGATCAACTTGACCCTTCTTGTTAATATTTCCAATTCAACAGAGAAACTCCTCATTCCTTGCCTTATCCGTCCATCCAGTTTTCAACATTCTTCTCTAGCACCACATCTCAAATGCCTGGATTCTCTTCTGTTCCAGTTTTCCAACAGTCAGTAATACACTACCATACAATGTTGTTCTGCAAATGCACATTCTCAAGCATTTCTTTCTCAAATTAATTTCTGTGTTACATACAAATAGACTACTTTTGGCCATTAAGACCCTCTTTGTCTGTGCTAGTCTACTTTTAATGTTTTTTGCTTCGTCCGTCTAGGTTGTTTTGCTTTCAAGTTAGCTGAACTCCGTAAATCCGTCTAGTTCGTGACCACCGATTTATATGTTAAGTTTCTCTCTGTTATTATTTCTGCTACTTCTGATTACTTTCGCCTTAGTTTGATTTACTCTCAATCCATTTTCTGTATTTATTCCATTGAACACATTTTGTTATTCTTCTTCACTTTCAACGAGACAACAGTGTGATAATCGAATCTTAGAAAAGTGCAACGAAATCGTAAACGGAAGTCTGAATTATAAAATTGGATTACCACACACAAAGATTACGGCGGACACTAGAAAAAGAAACCAAAAACTTAAAGATGAAAAGATTAGTAAAAACGACACGCCGGTGTGACATAACAGTGTAGGTACTTGTTATCATCTGTTTATTAACGCTCCTACATATTTATACTTTTGAAACGTAAGGTGTAATTCAGCTTCAGCAACACCCATGGACAGTTCAAGTCCTCCTAAAAGATAAATAAACAAAGAAACTACAAGTCCTCCTCTCTTCCACCAAATAGAATTATTTCCTCCCGCCACATCTAAACTATAGGAATTTCCCTACTACAATTCACGTTTCACTGCGACCACTACGTCTCTCTACCTTCCACCTATCCATTTCAGACTCCCAACTTCGTCCTTCGTGCTGATTCTCTCGCTTCTTACCGCAGTCACTGGCTGGCACCTCGGCACCTCAAGGCTGTTATCGACTGATAGTGACCCCCTCCCCCCCCCCCCCCCTTCATGCTGCTTTACTCGCGCTTCTTCGCCTTTTCGTTGGTTGTTCCAAGAAAATGTAAAACAGTTCATTTCTCATCCGTCTACCATGCCACACCATTCTGCTCCACTAGGTCATCCCAGGTGAATTTCCATTACAGGCGTCGGCCGGTAAGATCAGCTATCACTTAACGAAAGCTAAGCTGCACTTTTGCCATTATAAAAGCCCACGTCCTTCTGGCGTTCACAAATACCCTCAGAATTCCAGGAACCCTTAATGTTCCGTAACTACAATAAATAGCGAGGACAGGTTTACTTTGTTGCATCCAGCGATCCCAGGCCTTTTGTAGCTAACTGATGAGTTGCTGCACAAGTTAATAAACACAACAAATACGCGTAACAGAGACCTTAGTCGTCCATAACATATTCTCTTCCACTATTTAGAATAGTCTGCCAACGCTGGGATAACTTTTCTATTCCGCGACTGTAGAAATCACGTGGTTTCGACGCGAAGAACTCGTCGAGCCAAGTTCGGAGCCCATTTTCATACAGAAAGGAAGGTCATTGAGGCTTGTTCTTAGGGAGCGATAAAGGCGAAAATCCGCGGGTGCAAGATCATGTGAATAAGATAGATGCGAAATTGCTTCGAAACCCAATTCCTGCGTAACGTTTTTTTCGTCAGTGTAGCTGAATGCCGGCGGGCGTAATGGTGGAGTAGCACCATTTCACTCAGTCTCCCTGGTCAATGTTTCCGTACTGCGTCTGCAAGACAATAGCCACGCGGGATTAGCCGAGCGGTCTTAGGCGTTGCAGTCATGGACTGTGAGGCTGGTCCCGGCGGAGGTTCGAGTCCTCCCTCGGGCATGGGTGTGTGTGTTTGTCCTTAGGATAATTTAGGTTAAGTAGTATGTAAGCTTAGGGACTGATGACCTTAGCAGTCAAGTCCCATAAGATTTCACACACATCTGAACCATTTTTGTTTTGTTTTTGTTGTTGAAAATAAATGTCAGCAGTAATAATTACACCTCGGGTAAGCAACTCGTAGTGCACCAATCTGTCATTGTTCCAATACATGCATAAAATTTTATTTTGTGGATGTACTTAGGTCCTTGTACGTGCAACTGCTGTTTTTTCTGGTCACAATCATTCCTTTGTTTTTCCTAATGTTAGCACAGAGACACTACTTCTCGTCATCAGTAACGATACAGGAGAGGAATGGTCGGTTTGTTCACGGGCCAATTGATGACGATGATTGTGTCTTCGAGCATGCGACACCCATAAACCCGACTTTTAAACTTCGTCCGTTTCATGAAAATGTCACGCGACTATGGAATAACCGCAGTTCATCGCATTTGCCAGTTCTCGGCTACACTGACCTGATCTTTGTGGATTAACGCGTCTAACGATTTTCATAAAACCCAGAAGCTCGTCCTGAACGTGGACAGTCACAAATGTCAAAATGATCCTCCTTGAAATTAGGAGACCATTTTCATCCCGCGCTCTGTGCAATGCCATTATTCCTACACTCGGGGACTGCCTCCGCTGCTATTACCTGTGTGATGATCTCAAACAGAAGAATGTGTCGTAAATGTTCCCATTTCTTCATCTGGCATTCCATTTTCTAGCGTCCACGTCTCCACACACTATCTCCAGAACACAAATTGACCACATCTAGACTTAAATAGCAACAGTAAACTACAACTACAGTCGATGAATAAACTTATAGCAACCATAATATCAACACGCAAAACAATATTGCTACCAACCTAATAAGCTGCCTTCCAGCTTCACCATGACACTGAAAAGAACGCCGTTCCTCCACCTGGGACCAGCAACCAGGAAGTTTACCCTGCAGACGAGGTGCGCCACAGTCCACAGAATTTTCTCACATTGCTCTTTGACACAAGAATTATAGACACTGGAATTGAGTTACAATCTGTAACATAGTTCTCCTAAACACATGTCCCCGGTTTTATTTTAGAAGAGTTTACGTTGTTAATTCAATCCATTAATGATTTTACAGTTCTAGCTCTTTATTGGTTGGTTGGTTTTTGGGGGCTAAGGGATCAAACAAAGACGTCATCATTCCCACCGGATTAGGGAAAAATGGGGAAGGAAATCGGCCGTGCCCTTTCAAAGGAACCATCCCGTCATTTGCCTGAAGCGATTTACGGAAAGCATGCAAAACCGTCGTCCTCCCGAATGCGAGTCCAACGTGCTAACCACTGCACCATCTCTCTCGGTCTCTAACTCTTGAAATGATTGTGTGCAAGACTTGGGAGGTTTTAAATAACACTATACAGCTAAGATAAAATTCTGTAGAGGTCTTAATCAAATACAAATGCCAATATTCAATCAATTAATTCAGTCAAATACCTAGAAATTAAAATTACGAACAACTAAAATTAGAAAGAACACGTGGAAGATGTGGGGTACGCCAACCAGAGACTGCGTTTTATTAGCAAAACGCTTAGAAGATGCAACAGATCTACTAAAGAGACTGCATACATTTCGCTTGTCCGTCCAGTTTTGGAGTACTGCTGCGCGGAGTGGGATTATCAGATGGGGTTGACTCAACTGGCTCTGAGCACTATTGGACTCAACTGCTGTGGTCATCAGTCCCCTAGAATTTAGAACTACTTAAACCTAACTAACCTAATGACATTACACACATCCATGCCCGAGGCAGGATTCGAACCTGCGACCGTAGCAGTCGCACGGTTCCAGACTGCGCGCCTAGAACTCAGATGGGGTTAACGGGATACACCGAGGAAGTTCAAAGAAGGACACCACGCTTTGTATTCTCGAGATATAGAGGAGAGGGTGCCACAGATATGATACAGGATTTGAGGTGGACGTAATTAAAACAAAGGAGTTTCTCGTTGTGACGGGAACTTCTCACGAAATTTCAAACACCAGCCTTCTCCTCCAAATGCAAAGATATTTTGCTGCCGCCGACCTACATAGGGGGAAACCATCATCATAATAAACTAAGGAAATCAGAGCTCGCACCGAAAGATATAGGTGTTCGTATTTTTTCCGCACACTTTTCGAGAGTGGAGTAATAGAGAATTATGCTGTAGGTGGTTCGATGTACTCTCCACCAAGCACTTAAGTGTGATTTGTAGAGTATCCATGTACATGTAGATGTAGAAATAGAAGAATCGTTAGTACACTTAAAGCATAGAATGTTGAATACCGAATTTTTCACTGGGCTTTCCACACCACTAAAAGCGAGACGTACGAGTATTTATAGTTGTTCTTAGCATTTTGGGTCCCTGTAGCTGACTGTTCCATATATTACGAAATTTCAGTGAGTTCTTTAACTAATGCTTACATTATTAAACACAAAAGTTTCAAATATTGAAATTAGAACCTCGTTCTTTGATCAGTTCTGAACTGAGAAATATATTTTGTCGACAGTGTTTCTTTACACTTCAAGGCGAGCGTGAAAGATGTCGCCGGGAACACGGAGAGGCGAGATTTAAACAATCTTTTAAGGTTACTGTGATGGAAGGCTTTAATCTTCTCAGACTCTGTGCCTCAGGCGCAAACGCTCAAAAAAATATCCGCGTTCCCCTTTGCGCGGATTGAGCTGAAAGGATTTCCCTCGCCTTTCTGGGCGCTGAGTAAGAGACAATTTATATTTCAGGAGGGCTCCGAGATATCGGAAATCTGAAGACGTTTTCAGACCTCTAAGAAATTGATGTATTTACTTTCGAAGGCCGTCTATCGACGACTACATTTGCTACATGGCGTCAACTGCAACGTTTCAACGACCTGCAGTTGTGCATTCATTTGTAACTTTTTTGTCAACAGAACTGGAAATCAATCGTTTAACCTCGTCCATATTCATTTGCTATCAGTCGGAGACACCACAAAAATTTTAGTGTAGAAGCAACATTATTAATCAACGTACCGCTCCCTATCATCAGGCTGAGTATATTTTCTTAAGAAGTTCAGGAAACTCTTTCGTCACTTCCGCGGTTGGTGCAGGCGCTTGGCTAGGAAAGTTCAAACCCGACTAACTCCGATATGTGGTCCTGGGCTTAATATATTGATACACATAGCGAGATACTGTGAGTTTGCAACCTCCTTGCGAAACGCTACCAGAAAATTCGTTGTTTGACGAGCTGCCAAAGGCGATCGGTGCCTGTGTCGTCGCAGTGTCAAGAATCGTGATGTTTGTGGAGATTGGCTGCTGAATCTACAGTTGGTAAAGCTACGATTGTCCATATAAAGGATGCAAAAATATTTGACCAGCCTTTGAAGAAACTTTCCTCACACATAGAGGAATAAGGTGTGTTGTATGGACATGGGTCATGAAATTCTATATTTCTGTGCTACAGCTCATTTTCTGTTGCTCGTCATAATTAAATTAATCACGGGAAAAATACAGTAACAGAAAGTACCAGCATTACAATAAACGTTTTATTACATTAAATAATCAGAATACCATCTTGAATAGGTTTGGTTAGAATGAACAGTAAATCAGACATTATGTCTTTACATTTTTTATTATTTAAACACAAACCTAAACAATTTTCCTTGACAAAAACAACTCAAGCTTAACCTATTCATTTATTACCCATAATACACAAGCCCAAAGAAATTTTACTGCTATACAGTGATAAAATTACTTCCAATAATTTACACAGAAGAATGACCCTATATTGCCAGAAATCCTAACAATAATAAAAGTCTAAGAAATATAATTTTAAAGAAATATGAAACTATTTTCTACTCTGTTAATTACCTAAACTTATTTCAATGACGAACCCCATTTTTTTTTATATAAGTCACTTACCTCACAGAAAATCTTCATAACACAACTACAGTAATTAGAGCAAACAGCATCTACAGCCAGCTAAATAAAAAGACTCTAACAACTTTAAACTCTGACTACTAGGAGGCATATGATTAGCAAAAGGAGATTCCTTTGAAGAGCAAACAATGTATTTAGAAAATTTTGCCATATTCATGTAACATCCAGTTCAAAAAATTATATAGTTGTCAAAAATTCCACTGCCCAAACACTGCCAACAACATCCATCCTTATAAATTTCCTTGCGTCTTACTTTACAATCCATACCCTACCCACAGTGAGTCTACACTAAGAAGAAACATGTACATACACTTCTCTATCCAATCGCTAATTGCTAGTCCGTCTAACCACAGAATCTCTTGCTGAAGGCGCAGAGCGCTGTCAGCGGTATTAACACAGTCCGCAGCGCTGCCAACATACAAACAGGCTACTCACAAATCGAAATTCTTAGGTGCTTCGCCAGTGTCTGGTGGTTCAATTGAACAATTGTACTGTTGACGTGTGAAGAAGTTCATTGTTTGTGTTGACATGCGACTAATTTCATTGCTTGTAATGACATGCTACTATTTTTGTCGCCATACTAACACCAAGCACGTAGGTTCAACTGTTCAGTGCTATGACGGACTTGGTTTCCGGTGCAGTGTAACGGAAGTGTACTGACATATTGAGTCTTGGTACGTGTAAGCGTATGGTAGGCCGTGGTGCTCAACGTTTGTATCGGGAGAGATTTCCAGAAAGGCGGTGCGGCGAAGACGTTTGAAGCAATTGATCGCCGTCTTAGTATCGAGCGTTTAAACCTAAGCGACTGCGGGAGGCCTAGAAGGACGAGGACACCGTCAATGGGGGAGGTACGTATTCCTGCAGCTGACGACATCCCTTGCGGCAGCCTAAAATAATTAGCTGCAACAAGTAATGTTGACTACGTAACTGTCCGGAGAATGCTGCATGAGCAACTGCTACAACTGTGTTTCATACTGTGCAGATACGTTTTTTCCTGTGGGTTTCGTTTCATTAATCGGTTGAAGAGCTATAGAAACTTAGACATAACATGGAAATCAAGCGTTCCCCCACCCACGTTCACGTCCATAATTTCTTCCCCTAAGTGTTCCTTAAATTATGGCCTTTTTGTTACACCCCGCATGCTGTTAAAAGTATTTCGCATGATCGTCAATTGTGTGGGTGTCCTCTAGCTTAAAACTTCATCACCGATATTTTGACTACTTAAGAAAATTGTTTCCACTCACAACCCAGAATCTACCAGCTGATACGAGTATACTTTAACAGACCTGAACTTCGATCGTCACTGTTTTACATGCATTCGGTTATATTGTTATTCATGTAAGCCCCCAGCCCACGTCCGTTGCTGAGCTGTCAGTGCCTCTGACTGCCAGGGGCAGGATCCGATACTGCTAGGTACTCAGTGGGAGAGCTAAAGTGGAGGTGGAATCATCCTCTCGGACGAGAAACCTGAATGAGAAGTAGTGCCTGCAATTATCTGGAAATCTTGGATGACTGGGTGAGAAACCAGTGATCCAGACCCCTCCAAACTGCAACCAAAGAACGCCTCAGGTCAGAGGATGAGATGGTGAGCATTCAGTATTACGTCGTCCTTTGGGCCTAAACACTGAGTAACTTCGATGTCATTACCCCAAACTGGCAGGAAAGATATTCACAGCTAACGCTACCCACAGCTTCAGCGTTAATACAGCGAGCGCTGGCGAGGTTTAACCACAGCATAACGATAATCACTTAGACACAATTAAAACTTCAGTTTTGCTTTTTGCAATGAAATTCCATGTTTCGGAGGAGTGGAGAAATTATTTTCAGCGGGGCCTTCGTACTATGCCTGCCTATTTAGCGACTTTCGATGGTTGTTAAGCTGCGACTGTTGCTACTAAATAAATTAGTCGTCTCAACACTTCAAATGCTACAAGTTATGAGCATTTGTGAAGTGTCGATTGAGCTGTTTACCACATCCCTAAGATACTACCGATCCCACCCCTGGTGAGCTACAGGGATTCCAAGCTCCTCATAAGGTTAGGCAGAATTAGAGGAAACGAGGCCGCACAACGCGTAACGGTTTATTCGGTGGAAATTATTAGGTATGCCCCATATACACATGGCAGTATGGGTACCGCAGCTCCCACAGACATATTAATAACGGGATGCACCGACAATGAAAGGGAAGTAACGGTCACTGCACAACCTGGATTATTGCCAAGACACGTCAAATATGATTTACGTACCGAATCAAGAAAATAAACGTTTGACTAGTTGACAAGGACTCCAAATATTAACTATAGCCTTAACGTAGGGGAGTGGATATGTGCAAGAACATTATCAAAGTATGTTGCGAATGTGGCCAACGACTGCAGAAATAGTTAATGATTTAAACAAAAGTCCTTGGAAAAGCATGAACCAATACTCTTGTCTAAGCACATGACGATGCTACTAGCTGACTGTGAAACTTTGATCTGTGATATTAAACCCTGATGCAAATTAACTGATTTTGCATTCTAACCTCATCTCAGCAACTGTAACGAAGGCCAGTGCTTACTACTTCGAAAATGTTTGAGGGCAACAGACAGGGCCTCTGTATTCTGCTTTAAGTCGAAGTCCTCTCGCTCTGCATCTCTAAGACCCACATACTGCCTCAAACCCTGGAACAAGTGTCATCTGCGGTGCATGTGAAGCTAGCTTTCTCGTTGATCTCACTGAAGTAGTTATGTTCTAACTTTCTCTATCAAACTTAGCTGGCTCTCGCCAATCAACTGCGAGTTGCGACCAGTTATAATTTAATAAACAACTTTAACAAATTTCTATTCATATGGATCTTATCTAAGTTAACCATTAAGGTCTCTTTCTCGTAAGTAATAAAGCGCGAACTCCTCCCCCCAGCCCCCTCGTCCTCCGTCCGCAACTACCTGACCGATTTTCGGTCTTTGTCAACCAATCAACCAAAAGACATGCACGGACACCTGCGCAGGAACTCACCTCGACTACCGAAATAATTACTGTGGACCAAGCAGAAAACCACATACTGAAACGTGAACAAACTTTCCAGCCGCCTCTACTGAGCTTAATGGCTGCGCTCACGCTTCATGTTCTTTCCTGTCTACATCATCTACATCTACATCTACATGGATACTCTGAAAATCACATTTAAGGGCTTGGCAGAGGGTTCATCGAGCCACCTTCACAATTCTCTATTATTCCAATCTTGTATAGCGCGCGGAAAGAATGAACACTTATATCTTTCCGCACGAGCTCTGATTTCCCTTATTTTCTCGTGGTGATCGTTCTTCTCGATGTAGGTCGATGTCAACAAAATATTTTTGCATTCCGAGCAAAATGTTGGTGATTGGAATTTCATGAGAACGCCTTTCATTTAATGATGTCCAGCCCAAATTCATCATTTCTGTGACACTCTTTCCTATATTTCGAATTATACAAAACGTGCTGACCTTCTTTGAACTTTTTCGATGGACTCCGTCAGGCATATCTGGTAAGTATCCCACACCGCGCAGTAGTATTCTAAAAGAGGACGAACAAG
This sequence comes from Schistocerca gregaria, assembly GCF_023897955.1. Taxonomy (NCBI): domain Eukaryota; kingdom Metazoa; phylum Arthropoda; class Insecta; order Orthoptera; family Acrididae; genus Schistocerca; species Schistocerca gregaria. Next base: position 338,249,981 of record NC_064926.1, on the reverse strand, counting down.
CGTAGTGTAGGCAGTCCGTCAAATCAGTGAGTTTGAAAAAGGGCGCATTGTTCGTATGAGAGAATGTGATGCATCCATCGCAGGAAATGTTGCTCGTGTGGGACGAAGTGTTCAGAAATGCATGGTTGTGTGTAGATTGTTCCACGGAATGCCGTAGAACACGACGAGATGGGTCAGGTCGCACCACCAAGACACCCCCCCCCCCCCCCTCCTACCGAGACGACCAAAACCTCATTCCAATAACACTGCAGGACAGAACTGCGTCCCCGTCAGCTCTGACGCAACAGTGGAAAAGTGAAACACACCGTACACTATCAGGGGCGACAGTCCTTCGCTGTTTATTGCGACACGGGATACGTACTCGTCGATCATTTCTTCTTCTATCTTTGACGAATGTGCAGGAACATGCTGGACGATAATTGTGCCTGAAACAACCTCACTGGCGACAGGAATGGCACCAAATAGTGTTTTCGAACGAATACAGGCTTTAATTGTTTGAAAATTATGCCCGCAGTCCTGTTGGGTACAACGGCAAATCACAGTCGGTTCGTGTCCAGGGCACTGTGACCGGTGTGACCTAGGTGAATGACATCCTGCAACCAATAGCCATACCAATTCTGCACAACACCCTAGACGCCATTTTTCAGCAAGACGATGCACAACGACTTGTTGCTGCGAGAACACGTGCCTTCTTGGTGCCACAGGATGTCAGTCTTTTGTCCTGGCCCCCCGGATCACCAGACTTGTTGCAAGTGGAAAATTTTTTTTGCTGTCCTTAGGTTAATTAGGTTTAATTAGTTCTAGGCGACTGATGACCTCAGAAGTAAAGTCGCATACTGCTCAGAGCCATTTGAACCACAGTGGGATGTAGTCGAATTAAACCAAGAAATGCTGAGATAATTGAATTTGGAAACGACACATTAATGGTAGCCTTGAGTTTTGTAATTTGGAATGAAAACTAATTAAGAATGGTTGAACTAGAGAGGATGTAAAAAGAAGACTGACAGTACTAAGAAAATCATTAACACTACATAAAGATTTAAGGGCCAGGAAGTCTTTTCTGAAGGTGTTTAGAGATGAACCTTGAGTAAAAGTGAAATTTGGACGGTAAAGGGTATATACAGGCCAAGTGTGTAAACTTTTGGAATGTAGTGCTACAGGAGAATGTTGAAAACTGGATGTGTAGATCGGAGTACAAAGGATCAGGTATTGAGAGAGGAACAAAAGAAATTCATGGCACAGCATTTCTAAAATATAGAATCGGTTGATAGGACAGATCCTGAAAGATCAAGAAATTGTCAGTTTGGTAACAAGAGGAAGTGGGGGGGGGGGGGGAGGGGCAGGCATTAATAGTAGAGAGAGACCAAGATTTGACTACAGCAAGCGGGTTGAAATTGAAACATGCTACTTTGCCTCGTTTCATTGTTTCGCATAACTTGCTACACAGGATAAGTTTCAAAGACTCGTGCGTGTGCTGTTTGATGGTAAACCCTGCGCGCTTGGCCTTGGGCTATTCTCTAGAGCGGGTGACTAATGAGGAGCCGGCAAACGAGAGTTTATAGACTGATTTTTGCTTTGACAATTCTTGTCTTATTTTGGAGCTGAGTAGACTCTAGACAGAGACACATGACGCTCTTATTGGTGAGTGCACACTATTCTGTTTCATGCATGGAAAACATTGCTATTACAAAACGTTTCTGCATTAACATCATTCTACTTCTGATATTTCTTTCATGCGTGGCAAATTCGCAGTTCACATGAACCAGACCACAATGTTTTGCAAATACGTTGGAGTTACAATCACATGTGCAAAGGCATCCACCCAACAATTTATCATACATTTTTATATAATTCCTATGTGGTCACTCTCACCTGGAAGCAATTCCCGGCCATGTCTTAGTAGTTTTCTTTCGAGTGTAATCTCTGGGTACTCAGAAATACACAAATCAAACAAGTTTTGCATCATCTCGGTTCCGAGAATTCCGGAACCTGTACAGAAAATTGGGATAGAGATCAACATAAGCACTTTGCATGTTATTCGACCATACAGCGAGGCCTTCGGAGGTGGTGGTCCAGATTGTTGTACACAGCGGTACCTCTAATAACCAGTAGCACATCCTCTTGCACTGATGCATGCCTGTATTCGTCTTGGCATATTGTCCACAAGTACAATAAGGCACTGTTAGTCCAGATTGTCCCACTCCTCAACGGTGATTCGATTTAGATCCCACAGAGTGGTTGGTGGGTCACATCGTCCATAAAAAGCGCATTTGAATCCATCCCAGGCATGTTCGTTGGGGTTCATGTCTGGAGAACACGCTGGCCACTCTAGTCGAATGATGTCGTTATGCTGAATCGAGGTCATTCACAAGATGTGCCGATGGGGACGCGAATTGTCGTCCATGAAGACGAATGCCTCGTCAGTATGCTGCTGATATGGTTGCACTATCGGTCGGAGGACGACATTCACGCATCGTACAGCTGATGCGGCGCCTTCCATAACCAACAGTGGCGTACGTCGGCCGCACATGATGCCACCCCAAAACAGCAGGAAACCTCCACCTTGCTGCACTCGCTGGACATTGTTCCTAAGTCGTTCACCCTGACTGGGTTGCCTCCAAACACGTGTCCGACGATTGTCTGGTTGAAGGCATGTGTGACACTCATCGGTGAAGAGAACTTGATGCCAATTCTGAGCGGTCGATTCGGCAAGATGTTGGGACCATCTGTAGCGCGCTGCATTGTGTCGTGGTTGCAAAGATGGACCTCGCCATGGACGTTGGGAGTGAAGTTGGCCATCATGCAGCCTGTTGCTCACAGTTTGAATCGTAACACGACGGCGTGTGGCTGCACGAAAAGAATTATTCAACATGGTGGCGTTGCTGTCAGGGTTCCTCCAAGCCATAATCCTTAGGTATCGGTCATCCACTGCAGTAGTAGCCCTTGGGCGGCCTGAGCGAGGCATTTCATCGACAGTTCCTGTGTCCCTGTATTTCCTCCATGTCCGAACTACATCACTGTGGTTCATTCCGAGACGCCTTCGCTTGTTGAGAGGCCTTCCTGGCAATGCGAACGCGATCTAACAGCGGTATTGCCGTCCAGGCATGGTTGAACTACAGACAACACGAGTCGTGTACCTCCTTCCTCTTGGAATGACTTGAACTGATCGGCTGTCGGACCCCCTCCGTCTAATGGTCGCTGTTCATGCATGGTTGTTTACATCTTTGGGTGAGTTTAACGACATCTCTGAACAGCCAAATGGACTGTGCCTGTGATAAAATATCCAAAGTCAACGTCTATTCCAGGAGTTCTGGGAACCGGGGTGATGCAAAACATTTTGATGTTTGTGTTTGATTGATGATTGTCTTCCTTCGTGTATCTGTAGCCTGCACGTGCGAATAATGGGCTCAATTATTTCGCAGCGCCTTACAATAGTGTTTGATGAATAACACACTGTGCTCCCTCTTAATACCTTCCTTGCTAGTGGACGTTCTCATTATTTTTTATTTTGAGTAGTTTTACGTGTGTTAATTTGAGAGCCCGTCATATATGTCAGATTGTTTGTAAAGTGTTACCTTCTATGTAAAGGTAAATGAAACAGACCGCTTTTGGTTGTTTTTTCTATATAATAGTATAGATTAGCACGTTAAACGTTAAACGGACTATACTCACACGTGCATTGCATAGGTGATTCCTATAAGGAACAATCCAGTTACATCAGTACTCTCCGATTTGAATTATACATTGTCCGTTTCCTAACTTTACAACTGGCTTATTCTGTCACGATATTTCAACCAGAAAATCAATAAAATTAAAAAAGTATTCTTACTAAACGAAAGTACCCTGCATCAGTTAGACATAAAGAGACTAAGGAGAGCTGCATAATAGCAATATAGCATACTAGCAATATTGTTCTTCTAAAATGATACAAGAAGTAGCAGTTTGTCGAATACGAGAGGAACAGGGTGGGTTTCGAATTGGGAGATTCTGCCATGAACAAGCATTTGTTCTATGATACATACTAGAACAATACATAGAATTCAACTTTACATTGCATCTGAACTTCGTTGAGATTAAGAAAGCCTTTGACGACGTGCAGCTAGCATCAATGGGGAATACTGAGAGCCTATGTGGGATTTCTGACCATCTCATTGATGTTTTCAGAAACCTACATGTAGACCCGAGTTGCTGATGACACACCCTTTTCTTCAGCATTCTGATGGTCATCAGGCAGAGATGCATCTTGTCACCATTCTTTTTCACATTGGTCATAAATTTCACAATGGAAAACCTGGGGGCAAATCCAACGTGGGCATATGTCGGAATGAGAAATCTAGACTTACGCATTTGAATTTCGCTAGTGACATCGTTTCACTGGCAAAAACACCATACAGGAGCAGTGGGAAAAGGGCGGTGCTACCCCTAAGTACCGTTATCCAAGATGGTGGCGATGACGTCATCCATTATGGCGGCCGTGACATCATCAAAGACGGCGAATTTTGATGGGAAGTTTGGATTTTGGCTGGGAGATAGGTCAATTGGGCCACCTCCACTAACCTAATTCTCCTTCCCCTCCCCCACCCCAGAAGATGGCGTAAGTTCAAATTCCATCAGGGCAATGCACCCTCTACTAACCTAAATCATCCGACTGCCACCTCTTCCTATGAACTAGTGCGAAGTGTGAATTTAGGAGTGAAGACAGGTCAATTGGGCTATCTCTACTAACCTCTGAAAATGGCAGGAAAAAAGAACACTTGGGCTAGCTCCATTACCCTACGTCATCCGACCACCAACTCGTCCTAGGAAATGGTGGGGAGAGCACTCTACCTGTGCTAGACATAAGTCTTTATTATTTTGCATGCACTATTTTGTTTAAACAATTAGAGACACTACCACCATCCAGTGTGGTCGCCATGGGGTCCGGAGTCCAACTGACCTAGTACACAGTACTGCCATCAGAGGGCACTGTCGTCCATTCTGTCACATAATCCTAGATGGCAGTCATGACGTCAGCTGATGATGCAAGTACCATTATCCAAGATGGCGAGAAACAGTGTGTTCACCACAAGGTCTATAACAAATACACAGTACCAACACCAGAAAGCACTGTCGTCCATTCCTTTATATAATCCAAGATGGTGGGGGGGAAATGGTGGGAAACAGTGTGGTTGCCATGGGGTGCAGAGTCCAGCTGACCTAGTACACAGTACCGCCACCACAGGACGCAGTCGTACATTCCTTGACGTAACCCAAGATGACAGTCTAAGGTGGGGGAAAATGTCAGAAAAACGACTCTGCCTGTGCTGGACATAAGTCTTTATTTTGCAGGTGATGTCTCCATCATGGGATCTCCACTCCAACTGACCTAGTACACAGTACGGCCACCAGAGGGTGATGTCATCCCTCGTGTCATGTAATCCCAGGTGGTGGTCTGGAGGGGGAAAATGGTGCAAAAATGACTCAGCCTGCGCTGGGCTGCTTTACAGAGCAAGGAAGGAGTGTACTTTATTTATTTTCCAACAATTTATTTAGGATTTTGAGAGATAGTATATTTATCACACTGATACAAATTGCATGCTCCGACATGCTGCGGGTCACGCCACACAGCCCACAGACCTTTAAACCATTCCTAAATAACGCTCTGCAGACAAGCAAACAACTCCTAAATTACTGAAATAATTTCAGTGCAGTCTGCTTGCCGGGGGGTCTCATCCGAGATGTGGAGGAGGCCCTACCGGCGGCGATAGAGAGCACTGGGTGCACCCGACTGCAAATTGTTGCTCATGTCGGCACCAATGACTCCTGCCGTCTGGGCTCTGAGGTCATCCTCAGTTCGTACAGGCGGTTGGCGGAGTTGGTGAAGGCGGAAAGCCTCGCTCGCGGGTTGGAATCAGAGCTAACTATTTGTAGTATCGTTCCCAGAACCGATCGCGGTCCTCTGGTTTGGAGCCGAGTGGAAGGCTTAAACCAGAGGCTCAGACGATTCTGCGGAGAGCTGGGGTGCAAATTTCTCGACCTCCGCTATCGGGTGGAGAAATGTAGGGTCCCCCTGAATAGGTCAGGCGTGCACTACACGCCGGAAGCGGCTACGAGGGTAGCGGAGAACGTGTGGAGTGCACATGGGTTTTTTTATGTTAGAGAATTCCCTCCCTAGGCCCGAAAAAGACGCCTCCTGAGACGCGGAAAGGCAGGAGTAGGCAAAATGCAACAAGGAATAACAATATTATGTGCTAATAGTAAACTGCAGGAGCGTCTATAGAAACGTCCCAGAACTACTCTCATTAATAAACGGTCACAACGCCCATATAGTACTAGGAACAGAAAGTTGGCTGAAACCAGACGTAAACAGTAATGAAATCCTAAACTCTGATTGGAATGTATACCGCAGAGATAGGCTGGACAGTAAAGGGGGAGGCGTGTTTATAGCGATAAGAAGTGCAATAGTATCGAAGGAAATTGACGGAGATTGGAATTGTGAAATGATTTGGGTGAAGGTCACGGTTAAAGCAGGCTCAGACATGGTAATTGGATGTCTCTATAGGCCCCCGGGCTTAGCAGCTGTTGTGGCTCAGCACCTGAAGAATAATTTGGAAAATATTTCGAGTAGATTTCCCCACCATGTTATAGTTCTGGGTGGAGATTTTAATTTGCCGGATCTAGACTGGGAGACTCAAACGTTCATAACGGGTGGCAGGGACAAAGAATCCAGTGAAATATTTTTAAGTGCTTTATCTGAAAACTACCTTGAGCAGTTAAACAGAAAACCGACTCGTGGCGATTACATATTAGAACTTCTGGTGACAAACAGACCCGAACTATTTGAATCAGTTAATGCAGAACAGGGAATCAGCGATCATAAAGCGGTTACTGCATCGATGATTTCAGCCGTAAATAGAAATATTAAAAATGGTAGGAAGATTTTCCTGTTTAGCAAAAGTGACAAAAAGCAGATTACAGAATACCTGACGGCTCAACACAAAAGTTTTGTCTGAAGTGCAGATAGCGTTGAGGATCAGTGCACAAAGTTCAAAACCATGGTACAATATGCGTTAGATGAGTATGAAGATCGTAAGAGATGGGAAAGAGCCACCGTGGTACAACAACCGAGTTAGAAAACTGCTGCGGAAGCAAAGGGAATTCACAGCAAACATAAAAATAGCCAAAGCCTTGCAGACAAACAAAAATTACGCGAAGCGAAATGTAGTGTGGGGAGGGCTATGCGAGAGGCTTTCAATGAATTCGAAAGTAAATTTCTATGTACTGAGTTGGCAGAAAATCGTAAGAAATTTTGGTCCTATGTCAAAGCGGTAGGTGGATCAAAACAAAATGTCCAGACACTCTGTGACCAAAATGGTACTGAAACAGAGGATGATAGACTAAAGGCCGAAATACTAAATGTCTTCTTCCAAAGCTGTTTCACAGAGGAAGACTGCACTGTGCTTCCTTCTCTAGATTGTCGCACAGTTGACAAAATGGTAGATATCGAAGTAGACGACAGATGGATAGAGAAACAATTAAAATCGCTCAAAAGAGGAAAGGCCGCTGGTCCTGATGGGATACCAGTTCGATTTTACACAGAGTACGCGAAGGAACTTGCCCCCCTTCTTACAGCGGTGTACCGTAGGTCTCTAGAAGAGCGAAGCGTTCCAAAGGATTGGAAAAGGGCACAGGTCATCCCCGTTTTCAAGAAGGGACGTCGAACAGATGTGCAGAACTATAGACCTATATCTCTAACGTCGATCAGTTGTAGAATTTTGGAACACGTATTATATTCGAGTATAATGTCTTTTCTGGAGACTCGAAATCTACTCTGTAGGAATCAGCATGGGTTTCGAAAAAGACGGTCGTGTGAAACCCAGCTCGCGCTATTCGTCCACGAGACTCAGAGGGCCTTAGACACGGGTTCACAGGTAGATGCTGTGTTTCTTGACTTCCGCAAGGCGTTTGACACAGTTCCCCACAGTCGTTTAATGAACAAAGTAAGACCATACGGACTATCAGATCAATTGTGTGATTGGATTGAGGAGTTCCTAGATAACAGAACGCAGCATGTCGTTCTCAATGGAGAGAAGTCTTCCGAAGTAAGAGTGAATTCAGGTGTGCCGCAGGGGAGTGTCATAGGACCGTTGCTATTCACAGTATACATGAATGACCTTGTGGATGACATCGGAAGTTCACTGAGGCTTTTTGCAGGTGATGCTGTGGTGTATCGAGAGGTTGCAACAATGGAAAATTGTACTGAAATGCAGGAGGATCTGCAGCGAATTGACGCATGGTGCACGGAATGGCAATTGAATCTCAATGTAGACAAGTGTAATGTGATGCGAATACATAGGAAGATAGGTCCCTTATCATTTAGCTATAAAATAGCAGGTCAGCAACTGGAAGCAGTTAATTCCATAAATTATCTGGGAGTACGCATTAGGAGTGATTTAAAATGGAATGATCATATAAAGTTGATCGTCGGTAAAGCAGATGCCAGACTGAGATTCATTGGAAGAATCCTAAGGAAATGCAATCCGACAACAAAGGAAGTAGGTTACAGTACGCTTGTTCGCCCAATGCTTGAATAAAGCTCAGCAGTGTGGGATCCGCACCAGGTAGAGTTGATAGAAGAGATAGAGAAGATCCAACGGAGAGCAGCGCGCTTCGTTACAGGATCATTTAGTAATTGCGAAAGCGTTACGGAGATGATAGATAAACTCCAGTGGAAGACTCTGCAGGAGAGACGCTCAGTAGCTCGGTACGGGCTTTTGTTAAAGTTTCGAGAACATACCTTCACCGAAGAGTCAAGCAGTATATTGCTCCCTCCTACGTATATCTCGCGAAGAGACCATGAGGATAAAATCAGAGAGATTAGAGCCCACACAGAAGCATACCGACAATCCTTCTTTCCACGTACAATACGAGACTGGAATAGAAGGGAGAACCGATAGAGGTACTCAGGGTACCCTCCGCCACACACCGTCAGGTGGCTTGCGGAGTATGGATGTAGATGTAGATGTAGAAATCCAAACTCCTCCTAAACACAGCAGTGCACTAGTGTTAGACACACTCAGTACTCTTCAGCTGTCCAATTAGTGCATAGCACAGCCTACAGAGATGCTCGCAAAATAACGCAAAAGACATATGCAAGCACTGTATGCTACCCCTGTGCGATGGGACTCACACGCTCCCAGAAGTCGAGATGCACTGACAGACCTGCGAAGTGACTCAGTTCCCAGCTGCCAAGCCACACACAGGTGCCTGTTCAGGTCCCTCAAGCATGAGGCAGCGACATCCCTTACATACTTAGTACCTGACAAATTCTTCTCAAAATACGTGTTCACCTAAGCACCATTGCTCATGCGACCGCACGGGAGCAAAGACCTATTTGCTAGCGCTTCGACTGCAGACACAAGCCAGTGTGAGCCTAAGCTCTCACTCTGCAGCCAACGACAGGTGAAAGTTTACTTTTCCTGAAGCGATGATGCAAAGTTGCAGTGCCAGTCCAGTGGGAGCACGGTTCGCAATTGGTTTCTGCAGATGAGACTTTCAGTGGTAAAATTATTTTGCACAGATCGCTAGATTGCACAGACAGTTAAACCTGCAAAAGTTGTCTATGGATCATCAAGCACATACAAGACTCACAAGAATAATGGAAACCAGGAACGTATTTACTAGTGTAACTACAATTAAATATTCCGATTTAGGCTACTGTCTAAGACCAATCAATGTACAGTTAATGTCTCCTCTAGATGGCTGCGGTTCTGGAAGATATCTCAGTATCTATAGCACACATAATTTTCCACATAAAAAATTTCTCTCATACGCTTACAGTTATCACTGTGGTGAATCTATACATTCCTCGTGATAGGACACAAACTCATCTTCCCCACTCATGCCACAACATAAGCCACAGTAACCTTACAATTCAATATATACACTTCTTACACATTGAGTTATCTTTTATGTTTGTACAACACCCAAAAAAATTATGGTATGCCTACGCTCACACTGGCTATATGTCTTGATTCTCCTCAGTCCTAGGAAATTATCTGAGGAAGTCTTACAATTAGCGCTTCTGGAAGGTGCTGCATTCTGCCAAGATTTTCTCAAACAAGTGATAGTGAATACTACACCCACAGATGTAATGCTTAGAAAGACAACGCTGATGCAGGTTACTGTACTGTAATCATCATCACTATTGATAGAACGACAAGGAAAATGCGAATGCGTTCTTACTCCTGGTCCTAACATGGCACCCCATCCATCACATGTTACCATTCCTGCTTTCAACATACACAAACTTTATCACCGGTACGTAGAGACTCCTAAATCCCAGCACCAAGAATGTCTTGTGAATGAATGGGGGATTATGTTTGGCTCTTATCGTAATGAGCTGCCTAATTACTGATGCCATCAGTGTGGAAGCACCATCCCCCTTTCGTTTTACTATTTGGAGATGAGACTTTGAGTGGCAAAAAACTATTTTACACTGATCGCCACATTGCACCGACAACTAAACCGTGCAATGTGCCCTAATATCGTCAAATATGGAAAGACTCTTACTCAGTTACACAGCTTTTCCGCTGAGGACTGGACTTGAATATTAGAGCATGAAACCAATCTCCAACCCAGCAATATATCACCACATATCGTGTCGATGTAGTAAACATAGAATTACTATCCTACACCATACAAAAATCGCCTCTTTTACATCATTCATACATATATTGTGAAGAAAGACAGCACCGTAGATATACTCGCGGCACTGACATTTCCCTGTGAGGATGGTTGTCATCCACTCCCTATGGGTGACCAAATTCACTCTCAGAGCTATTCTACAAATTTGGGATGACTCGTTCCCCCTTGACACAACATGTTACTGTTTCTGATCCAGACCTGCTTCCCTGCTTGCTATTTTTTACACCCATCTCCAGACTCTGGCATTACAAGGAAAAATATGTTTTCGCATGGTTTACACACAGCAATATCCCACTGATTGCTCATGCAACATGCGTATTGGGACTTATTTCTCAACAAACCCCAAACTTGAGCTAGGGGGAGTGTGCTCCAGACGAGTGAGTAACTAGCAACTTATCCCGTCTGTGAAGACCTTTATGTGAGCGTCATCAGCTGACGTCATGACCGTTATCTTGGATTATGTCATGGAATGGAAGACAGTGGCCTCTGGTCACAGTACTGTGTACTAGGTCTGTTGGACTCTGGACTCCATGGCGACTGCACTGGAATGTGGTAGTGCTTCTAATTGTTTAAATAAAATAAACTGCTAAATAATAAGGACTTATGTCTAGCAGACATCGAGTCCTTTCCCTGTCATTTCCAAGGATGGGAGGTGGCGGTTTGTGGAGGTAACCCAAGTGCTCTTTCTTTCCTTTCTTTCATACCATTTTCTAAGATTAGTAGAGATAGCCCAATTGACTCCCCCTCCCCTCCAAAATTCAGACTTCCCAATAGTTCATAGGAAGTGGTGGTAGTGGGATGACTTATGTTATTGGAGGTAGTCTAACAGACCTTTCTTTCCTCCCATTTTCTTCAGTTTGGAGATGTTGCATTGTCCTGATGGAATTTGAACTTCCCGCCATTTTATGGGGGCAGGGAGGCGGTTGTTAATGTTGGTGGAGGTAGCCCAATTGACCTATCTTTCCACCAAAATTCAAACTTCCCGTCAAAGTCCGCCGTCTTTGATGACATCATCGCCACCATCTTGGATAACGGTACTTTAGGGTGGTACCGCCCTTATCCCAATACTTACAGGTTTGAACTAAGGACTACCAGGCAGGATAGAATGACCAGTCACATAGAGCAAAGAGTAAATGGGAACAAGGCAAACACAGTGTGCATAAAAGTAGAGATGTACTGACAAAAATTATAGTTCGGGAGAGGGAACTACAATATGTGCCTGAGTTCCATTTCTCTGCAGTTTATCTGTAACAAACGACATAAATGAGACATCAGTAGCAGAATTGGGAAAGGTTCTGCAGTGTTCCAAAGAATATGTCCCAAATGACAGTCAGACCCTATAAGTATGCCTATAGATTCATCTGTACTCCGGATCATAGCAGAGTTATTTAACAAAAACTACCACAAAATCCATAAATATTTTTGACAAATATTCCATATCGATACTTGTTTGCTGTAAATGTTTTATATCTTTGGAACCACTTAAATGAAGGTGTATTAACATGTAGTAAATAATGATCATCATGTCACAACAGTTTTTGAACACGAAATATAGAAAATAAAAAGGGTATCTTAGTTAAAATAGTTGGGGGAAATCATAGAAGAAAATGGCCTGGAAAAAGCTGCAAATGAAGTTCGCTATCAAAAGATGGCAACTGCATTCAAATTAGCACAAAATATTTGTAGTACAAAATAACTTTCTAAATTTAGTAAACTTAGACATTACAGCACTGTAATCAAACCTGAATGTCTTTATGGAGCAGAATCTTTAATTTTAAAAAGGAGGAGAAATATTGAAGAAATTCAAAAGAAAGAAAGATTATTAGCAAAATATTAGGGCCCAAAATTACTGATGGAGAAACTTATAAGTTGATAAGTAATGAGGAAATAGAAGAATACACAGACATACATGGTGATATGAGAGAACGAAGACTTATATTGCACCCACAAGGTTGACCAAACAAATATTAGAATTCTACGAAAACAGAAGTAAGGCCAAAACCGAGCCAATGAAATGGATTGCTGCGATTAAGGAGGATCTTAAAGCGGCTGGTATACCTCAGGCAGACTCTACAGATAGGAAAACATTTAGACAAAAGATATTTCATTGGAAAGTTGGTCAGAGGGAAATCAGAAAAAGGAGTGAAATCAGAAAAAGGAGTGGAACACTGTGGTCTGATAAAAGAAAAAGGCTTCATTCTGAAAGGGTGAAACAAATTTGGAACAAAGAAAGGCCGACCATCAGACGTGACATTTATGGATTGTACCTCACGTGGTTCTACTGGGGCCATACGTGAATAATATCAAAAAAAGGGTATGAAAATATTGTCGGAAATGACTGTAACATCCCACGGAAACGTAGTTAGAAAAGTCTAATTTTCAAATAGTTATGCAGGGAGGGAATCTACTACGAGTTTTACCTTTCGCGGTCTTTTGGATAACCTTTTAGCTCCTCGCGGTTGGCAGGACGAATGGAATAGCAGACAGAATGGTCTTGAAAGCGAAAGTGAACGTGGGGTACATGTCTAGTGGTGTGAATTTAAAAAACGCAGAAAAGCGCGTCGAACCTCATGTACCGTGGTGTGGTTGTTGAGGCGATACATTAAAATGTCGTCTCTGAAATTATGGATCGCGGACTGCAAGACTTCCCGGTCGTAACACTTGCTGGAGTACCTGAGCTACAGCTGCAGTGCGAACAATGGCTTTTACACGCGTCATGGTGAGCGTTTGTTGACGCACATAGCGGCATGAAGAGCTCGTATGCATTAGGTTGCCGCAACAGTTTCCGGCGACGTCGTACGTTTGAAGGCAAGAACTTTGTCGTAACCAATTTTCTTAGTAGTATGTGAAGACATTATGGTCGAAAGGTGTTTCAATATTTAAAGTTAAAGAGTATTGCATTTTATATTCTCAGTAAACTCTTGCGTTTATTCACCTACAGTAATTAACTTATCATGTTTTCTTGTACATTTTTATATATTTAATATTTTCTGTCGAATATAGATTTGAAATGTCGTATCTGATTTCATAATTTTTAACATTTTTATACAGTGACAGCAACTGATATTGTTTATATGAGAATATACAGCCTACAGTTGCAGGTTAACTTTATCGTTTACCTAGGTTTCAACGTTAGTAATATCGTCCTCTTCAGAACATAAATTATTATTTAAATGTTTGCCTAAACCAGGCCATGTCCTGTTGACTTAGGACATGGCCTGGTGTAGGCAAAACATTTAAATAATAATTTATGTTCTGAAGAGGGCGATATTACAAACGTTGAAACCTAGGTAAACGATAAAGTTAACCTGCCACTGTTGTATATTCTTATACATCGTATCTGATTATCACAGCAATGTTTCACACTTGTAAGTTATTAGGTATTTACTAGTTGAAGAGGCTATTTTCTCTAGTGCACATGCTTGCACTTTCCTTTTCGCTAACAGATGGCAAATTCGCTTGACACTTAAACGCACAGTTTCTCAATACTCATTCAGTCTTAAAGTTTTCAGATATGATGGGCGCAGAGCTGCATATTAACCGTGCAGTCTGCAATTTTCAAGCAAACTCAGTAAATAAAGTATATAGCTACAGAATTTCGACGTAAAGTTTGGAAACATTAAATGGAGTTCCGTTCCTTCAGAGTGGGCGACTGTTTTCTTATTGCAGAGGGACTGTCGTACGATAATTTAATAGCAGTTCTCAACCAATCCTCTGACGATATTGCTTTTGTTTGTTGGGTAGTACTAAGCTATACAAAATAAGGTAGGCACTGCAGTGAAGTATTTGTGTGTGCCTTAGAATTTACGATAGTACCCCATATTCATTTATGCTTTGGAAACAAATAGTGGATTTCTTTAAAACTGAGTTTAGTTTGAGTAAAATTACGACCGAACGTTACTCTACGTAACTGTGTTTGAGAATGTGCTATTAAATTGTAGAATAAATTCCTATACTCAGTCGGGTGAGTTGGAGCAAATATAATAACTTTGTAAACGGTTTGTGGTGAAGACAGTCATGGTCACGTACAGAAGCCACGAGAAAGGCCACAGTAGTGGCAGGTTTTTGGTGTGACGGACAGGTAGTCAGTTCTGTACACCACGTGTGATAAAATTCGATTAGGCTAGGCGTTAAGCACGATATAGTCAAAGGAAGGGGATCGTATTAGGTTAAATGCGTCACTACGTAACAGTAAAATCAAACGCTGTTGCGAAATCATTTGGGTCGATTACGAGCGATTTGCTACGTCAAAAAGCTGCAAAACGAGGTCACTTTAAAAAAGAGGGTTGGGATGTAACTGCTTGATTATTCTTCCTATCGATGGCCATACACGCAACTGAGGCACTGAAAATGTTACTGCACCTCCACCTCAGTGTCATTTTCCAGCGATGCCTGAGGCGAATTTTGAAGATACGTTAACGCGACTGCATTTCATATGCTATGAAGAAGGGGTCAACACAGCCTGAAAGAATATTGAAGTTTGGAGACAGGGTGTACCGATGATAGATGGAAGAATTACCACATCAGCTTTACTGTGGAAACCAAAAGATGGATGCAGAAACAGCGCAAGACCTCGTAACACCTGGAAATTAACTTTCCCAAAGAATTTTTAACACATGGAGGTAAACTGGGAGTAAGCTGAAAACATGAAAGCTGATCGATTCCGCAGGGGGAAATATGTCCGTCATTCATGGCGTTCCACTTGACTCATCATGTAGATCTTTGACCTACCCCTCGTTGCAGTTAATGAAATGTTTCGGTCTATTATGCTGCGGTCAAATAGATTTCACCTTAAAACGCGTCGTCGGCAGGACAGTCAGTAGAAGAATAATCTCTGCACGATGCAGCGCGTTTTCCCAACTTCTGTTACTGCATGCGCGGACAACATGGAGTATGATCATCAAGGATAGCGCTGGACGACCTTGTTTCCGTGGATGGAGGGTGTAATCACTGCAGTCTTCTCAGGTGAATGGTGACAGTGTGTGGGGAGAGTGAACCCTTACGAAGCTTATGCTCATTTAACAAAACAGCGCTCGTCCACATACTTGTGGGACAACTACGACTCCCATCGCTGAAATGGTGTTCAAGGTATTGTGGCAGCCAACGTTTTCTCTTGACTTGACCCCCTCTGAATACCTCCCGTTAGGGGCTGCAGAAACCTCTTTACAGACGTCATTTCGCAGAATTCCAGAAACTGCGAACAGCTGTCCTGCGGTTGTTGCGATAGATTCCAGAAAAGTAAACAGTTTTTGATGTTGCTGAGCTACACTCATACAATAATTTTTAAATGAATACACCGCCATGTGACTGTATTGTTGTTTATTTAATTATGACCTATGTTTCGGCCTTCTATGTCGTTTTCAAGTGATTGAGTTCATATCATTAACACATATTACAAGATATCAGGCTTGAAACTGGCCATAAATATGACGTGCTTCCAGTATTACCTCCCGTTCTTTTTACAAGATGGTGATTTTACATTTGATATTTCGAGGGGAGACAATATTTTTCTTAATTTATGGCCAATTTGGAACTTGATGTCCTGCAACATATGCTACTGACATTAAGTTAGTCACTTGAAAATGGCATAAAAACCGAGACGTGAGTCGTAATTAAATAAATAACAGTCCAGAAAAGTAGATCTAAGGGGGCTTCTCAGATTATCACCTAGATCATTTATGTAAATCAGGAACAGCAGAGGGCCTATGACAGCCTATGAGACTACGCTGCGGAACGCCAGATATCACTTCTGTTCTCCTCGATAATTTACCGTCTATCACTACCAACTGTGACCTCTCTGAGAGGAAATCATGAATCCAGTCACACAACTGAAACGATACTCCATAAACACGCAATTTCATTAATAGTCGCTTGTGAGGAACGATATTAAAAGCCTTCTGGAAATCTAGGAATATGGAATCGATCTGACATCCGTTGTCGACAGCACTTACTTCATGGGAATAAATAGCTAGCAATGTTGCACAAGAACGATATTTTCTGAATCCGTGTGGTTATGTATGAATAAGTCATTTTATTCAAGGTCATTCATAATGTTCGAATACAGTATATGCTCCAAAATCCTACTGCAAATTGAGGTCAGTGATATGGGTCTGTAATTCAGTCGGTCACTCCTATTTCCTTTCTTGAATATTGGTGTCACCTGTGCTACTTACCTCTAACGTAGTGTTAGACCTCCTTTTGCCTCTCTAAGTGCAGTAACTCGATGTAGAACGGACTCAACAAGTTGATGGAAGCTCCCTGCAGAAATATTAAGCCATTCTGCCACTATAGCTGTGCATAATTGCAAATGTGTCACGGTGCAGAATTTACTGCAGCAACTGATCTGTAGATTGTGGCCCACAAATGTTCATGTGATTCTTTTCGGGCGTTGTGGGAGGCCCAACCGTTCCCTCGGACTGTCTAGAAGGTTTTTCAAACCAGTCGTGAACAAATGTGGCCAAGTGACATGGTGCACTGACATGGATAAAAATTCCATCGTTATTTGGGAAAAAGAAGTCCATGAATGGCTGCAAATGGGCTACAAGTAGCCTAACAGACCAGTCTAACAGTCCACTTTATGTGAAATACGCCCACACCATTACTGAGGCTCCATCAGCTTGAACAGTGCCTTGTTGACAACTTGAGCCCATGACTTCGTGGACTTTGCACCACACTCCAACGCTCCATCAGTTCTTGTTCTTGTTGTTGTTGTTGTCTTCAGTCCTGAGTCGGGTTTGATGCAGCTCTCCATGCAACTCTATACTGTGCAAGCTTCTTCATCTACCAGTACGTACTGCAAACTACATCCTTCTGAATCTGCTTAGTGTATTCATCTCTTGGTCTCCCTCTACGATTTTTACCCTCCACGCTGCCCTCCAATGGTAAATTTGTGATCCCTTGATGCCTCAGACCATGTCCTACGAACCGGTCCCTTCTTCTTGTCAGGTTGTGCCACAAACTCCTCTTCTCCCCAATTCTATTCAATACCTCCACAATAGTTATGTGATCTACCCATCTAATCTTCAACATTCTTCTGCAGCTTCTATTCTCTTATTGTCCAAAATATTTATCGTCCATGTTTCACTTCCATACATGGCTACACTCAATACAAATACTTTCAGAAACGACTTCCTGACACTTGAATCTATACCCGATATTAACAAATTTCTCTTCTTCAGAAACGCTTTCCTTGCCATTGCGAGCCTACATTTTATATCCTCTCTACTTTGACCATCATCAGTTATTTTGCTCGCCAAATAGCAAAACTCCTTTAGTACTTTAAGTGTCTCATTCCCTAATCTAATTCCCTCAGCATCACCTGACTTAATTCGACTACATTCCATTATCCTCGTTATACTTTTGTTGATGTTCATCTTACATCCCCCTTTATCCAATCCGTTCAACTGCTCTTAATAATCCTTTGCTGTCTCTGACAGAATTACAATGTCATCGGCGAACCTCAACGTTTTAATTTCTTCTCCATGGGCTTTAATATCTACTCCGATTTTTTCTTTTGTTTCCTTTACTGTTTGCTCAATATACAGATTGAATAACATCGGGGACAGGCTACAACCCTTCCTCAGTCCCTTTCCAACCGCAGCTTCCCTTTCATGCCCCTCGACTCTTATAACTGCCATCTGCTTTCTGTACAAATTGTAAATAGCCTTTCGCTCCTTGTATTTTACCCCTGCCACCTTTAGAATTTGAAAGAGAGTGTTCCAGTCAACATTGTCAAAAGCTTTCTCTAAGTCCACAAATGCTAGAAATGTAGGTTTGCCTTTCCTTAATCTATTTTTTAAGATAAGTCGTTGGGTCAGTATTACCTCACGTGTTCCAACGTTTCTGCGGAATCCAAACCGATCTTCGTCGAGGTCGGCTTCTACCAGTTTTTCCATTCGTCTGTAAAGAATTCTTGTTACTATTTTGCAGCTGTGACTTATTAAACTGATAGTTCGGTAATTTTCACATCTGCAAACACATGCTTTCTTTGGGATTATTATATTCTTCTTGAAGTCGCCTGTCTCATACATCTTGCTCACCAGATGGTAGAGTTTTGTCAGGACTGGCTCTCCCTAGGCCATCAGTAGTTCCAATGGAATGTTGTCTCCTCCCGGGGCATTGCTTCGACTCAGGTCTTTCAGTGCTCTGTTAAACTCTTCACGCAGTATCGTATCTCCCATTTCATCTTCATCTACATCCTCTTCCATTTCCATAATGTTGTCCTCAAGTACATTCTATAGACTCCGTATATACTCCTTCCACCTTTCTGCTTCCCCTTATTTGCTTAGAACTGGGTTTCCACCAAAGCTCTTGATATCCATACAAGTGGCTCTCTTTTCTCCAAAGGTCTCTTTAATTTTCCTGTAGGAAGTATCTATCTTACCCCTAGTGAGATAAGCCTCTACATCCTTACATTTGTCCTCTAGCTGTCCGTGCTTAGCCATTTTGCTCTTCCTGTCGATCTCATTTTTGAGACGTTTGTATTCCATTTTACCTGCTTCATTTACTGCATTTTTATATTTTTTCCTTTCATCAATTAAATTCAATATTTCTTCTGTTACCCAAGGATTTCTAGCAGCCCTCGTCTTTCTACCTACTTTATCCTCTGCTGCCTTCACTACTTCATCCCTCAGAGCTACCCATTCTTCTTCTACTGTATTTCCTTCCCCCATTCCTGTCAACTGTTCCCTTATTCTCTCCCTGAAACTCTGTACAACCTCTAGTTTAGTCAGTTTATCCAGGTCCCATCTCCTTAAATTCCCACCTTTTTGCAGTTTCTTCAATTTTAATCTACAGTTCATAACCAATAGATTGTTGTCAGAGTCCACATCTGCTCCTAGAAATATCTTACAATTTAAAACCTGGTTCATAAAACTCTGTCTTACCATGATATAATCTATGTGATACCTTCTAGTATCTCCAGCATTCTTCCATGTACACAACCTTCTTTTATGATTCTTGAACCAAGTGTTAGCTATGCTTAAGTTATGCTCTGTGCAAAATTCTACCAGACGGCTTCCTCTTTCATTTGTCTTCCCCAGTCCAAATTCACCCACTATTTTTCCTTCTCTTTCTTTTCCTACTCTCGAATTCCAGTCACCCATGACTATTAAATTTTCGTCTCCCTTCACTACCTGAATAATTTCTTTTATCTCATCATACATTTCATCAATTTCTTCATCTCCTGATCTAGTTGGCATATAAACTTGTACTACTGTAGTAGGCATGGGCTTCGTGTATATCTTGGCCACAATAATGCGTTCACTATGCTGTTTGTAGTAGCTTACCAGCACTGCTATTTTCCTATTTATTATTAAAGCTACTCCTAAATTACCCCTATTTGATTTTGTACTTATAACCCTGTATTCACCTGACCAAAAGTGTTGTTCCTCCTGCCACCGAACGTCACTAATTCCCACTACATCTAACTTCAACCTATCCATTTCGCTTTTTAAATTTTCTAACCTACCTGCCCGATTAAGGGATCTGACATTCCACGCTCCGATACGTAGAACGCCAGTTTTCTTTCTCCTAATAACGACGTCCTCTTGAGTAGTCTCCACCCGAAGATCCGAATGGGGGACTACTTTACCTCCGGAATATTTTACCCAAGAGGACGCCATCATCATTTAACCATATAGTAAAGCTGCATGCCCTCGGGAAAAATTACGGCTGCAGTTTCCCCTTGCTTTCAGCCGTTCTAAGTACCAGCACTTCAAGGCCGTTTTGGTTAGTGTTGCAAGGCCAGCTCAGTCAATCATCCAGACTGTTGCCCCTGCAACTACTGAAAAGGTTGCTGTCCCTCTTCAGGAACCACACTTTTGTCTGGCCTCTCAACAGATACCCCTCCGTTGTGGTTGCACCTTCGGTACGCCATCTGTATCTCTGAGGCACGGAAGCCTCTCCACCAACGTCAAGGTCCATGGTTCATTGGGGTAGCTCTTACCAACTGATGTCTGGACTCATCTGACTAGGCCACAGTTCTCCAGTCGTCCAGCGTCCAAATGTTTTGTTCACGAGCTCAGGGGAGGCGCTGCAGCGATGTCTCGCTGTTAGCCACGAGAATCGCAACGGTCCTCTGCTGCCATAGTCCATCAACGCCATATTCCTGCCCACTGTCATAGCAGTTGCGTTCATGTACGCCCCACATTTATTTCTGTGGTTATTTCACGCTTTGTTGCTTGTCTGTTGGCAATGACAACTCTACTCGATCGCTGCTGCTCCTTGAATGATGGGAAAGAATTAAGTGCAGATCAGTATGAAAAGCCCCACCTACTTAAGAAGAAAGCCTATTACAGTACTGGCACTAAAGATCTTGTGTAACAAATTTTCAAGGAAGTCGTTTAACTTTTCATGTGCTGCGGGTAAATTAACCCGAATGCCAACGGTGATAGGCTGATGCAAAGGAGACCCCAGGCTGCCAGCGAGTGTTTCCGCTGTAGCGGAAACTGCGAGCCCTCCCTCGACCGCCGGCGGACGTGAACACAACGTTTGGCCGCGGCGTCGCCCTGGGGACGACACAGAGAGAGCGCGCGCGCTCCGGGCTGCGGAACGCCGGAGAGTTCCGCGCGATGCCGCGGGGAAACGGGGATTATGTCCGGCCGTTCATCGCGGAGCGTACTCCCCAGCGACCAAATTGCAGCTGTTCTGCATAATTCCGGGCTCCATTATGGCTAAGTACTGCGCGCGGAAGCCAGAGATTTGGCTGCGCTGTAATCACGCACACAGTGGCCGCCGGAGACAATAGCTCGCTGCGGGCTTTAATGAGGGACGGTGGGTAATCATATATAGGTACGCTACCGCCGCCACCGCTGATGCTACTGCTATGGAATACGCGATGTCGCTTAATGACTTCTGTCTCTCGTGTACTCGAATCATTCGTCGCATGGCCTTAAAAGCCTGCACATTAGTTGCTTTTGAGATATGGTGTCCCACTACAAATGGCCAGTATAATATGTTGGTGTATAAGTTCGTAGCGTCTTTGTTTTGCGTATTATTCCGTTTGCTATGGGTTCATTTATCTCTTGTCAACTTTCGTTTGTAGCTCACTGTTGCTATTTGAGTTTACCGATTGTAATTTAGTCATTTCGTGATGGCGACGGTGACACTAGAAAACTGAGTGCGAAATGGAGAAATCGTAACATTTCCGTCATATTGTTTATGTTCACTATAGGGATGGCAGAAATGGTGAAAATCAAAAACATATGTGTCGTGTGTGGGGAATAATGCCATTGGACAGAGCACGGCAACAAAATCGTTTCCTCTCTTTAAGAAAAATCATTTTGACTCTAGTTATTCCGCACGTTCAGGAAGATGAAGTTCGATAAAACGCATTAATCCACAGTGATCTACGTCAGAGAAATCTAGAAATTGCAGTGTGATTACCTGTGATAATTACGCCAGCGCGAGACATGCAATGGATGAAGTGCAGAAGTCTGGTATGTGGGTACCACTTGTTCTCAGCAAAAATCTCAAAAATCAGCAAGTGGCTCTGAGTGCATCTCTTCTTGCTTATCATAAATTGACTTGTGAAAAACACACACCACTACTATCCTGCATAGTTAGTGGTGACGAGAAATCTTATCTTTATGCTAACATAACGAAAAGAAAGGAATAATTTGGCCCAAAAAAAGCATTAACTCCCTTTATAAAGACCTGGTGCACGCACAACAGTTACTGTCATGCATCTGGTTTACTACGAATTCCTTCCCTCACGTGTAGCCATCGCTACTGACATTTATTGTCAAAGGTTGAGTCGTCTTGCAGATGCAATCCAAGAACAACGACCAAAAAGACGGTGTCAAGCTATGCTACACCTGCCCAGATTCTGCTAGACTGACAAAAAACACGACACAGTGTGTGTGTGTGTGTGTGTGTGTGTGTGTGTGTGTGTGTGTTTGAGGTTTACGGACGCTAAACATCGTGGTCAGCAGCGCCCAAACACGACACAGGACTTCGCGGGAAGTCATTTCGCCCCCACCTTATTCGCCTGAGCTTGCACCTCAGATCTTTACTTTTTCCGCTCTATAGCGAACCACCTTCAAGGAACTTCCTTTCCAGATTAAAATGCGCTCCACACATGGTTCGAGGAGTTCTTCGTCTCAAAGTCTCGTGATTTCTACAGTCGCCGAAAAGTTACTCCAGCGTTGGCAGATTGTTGTAAATAGTGAGGGAGACTATCTTACTGATGACTAAAGTAGTTGCAATGCTATGAACCTATGCACCAACTACTAAAACTATTAGGACTCCGACGACAGTAAAAGCTTTTTAGGCTACAAATGTAATTACTTTGGTAGGTTGGTGCACTGATAACTGCGTTGAAGTTCCCATCTGATCAACATCTAAAGCATGTCCATTAAAACAACATTTGTCAAACCAATTGTCTCTGAAATTATAAATATATTTATGCTGAAGATGTAAACAATAACAAGCAACATGAAACAGATGAAAGAAATGCGCAGGAATCAATGAAACTGTAGTAATAGATAGGCAAAGAGTAGGTAATAGCACCGGTAAGTTTCAAGCGAAGTTCATAACAGAGAGCTTGGGAAATTCACACCTGCTGTAATCTGTAGAACAAACGTGGAATACGTCGCATTTAGATTCTACATTTTTTGCAGAAAATAATCTAAGGGACAATCTGAAAGAGTGAGAAATCACATTAGAAAAAAGTTAAAGGATTTGTGAATGTTGACGACTGATGTTGTAATGACCTGCACTAACCTGAGTCTTTAGCAGCGAGGAAATGAGAAGTATTGAAATTAAAATAAATGGTCATTACCTGTCTTTCTTTCCAACTTCTTTCCACCTTGCCGCTGGTGGGGAGGCTTGCGTGCCTCAACGATACAGATAGCCGTGCCGTAGATGCAACCACAACGGAGGGGTAACTGTTGAGAGGCCAGACAAACGTGTGGTTCCTGAAGAGGGGCAGCAGCCTTTTCAGTAGTTGCAGGGGCAACAGTCTGGATGATTGACTGATCTGGCCTTGTAACATTAACCAAAATGGCCTTGCTGTTCTGGTACTGCGAACGGCTGAAAGCAAGGGGAAACTACGGCCGTAATTTTCTCGAGGGCATGCAGCTTTACTATATGGTTAACTGATGATGGCGTCCTCTTGGGTAAAATATTCCGGAGGTAAAATAGTCGCCCATTCGGATCTTCGGGTGGGGACTACTCAAGAGGACGTCGTTATTAGGAGAAAGAAAACTGGCGTTCTACGTATCGGAGAGTGGAATGTCAGATACCTTAATCGGTCAGGTAGGTTAGAAAATTTAAAAAGGGAAATGGATAGGTAAAAGTTAGATATAGTGGGAATAAGTGAAGTTCGGTGGCAGGAGGAACAAGACTTTTGGTCAGGTGAATACAGGGTTATAAATACAAAATCAAATAGGGGTAATGCAGGAGTAGATTTAATATTGAATATAAAAAATAGGAGTACGAGTAAGCTACTACAAACAGCATAGTGGACGCATTATTGTGGGCGAGGTAGACACGAAGCCCAGGCCTACTGCAATAGTACAAGTTCATATGCCAACTAGCTCTGCAGATGACGAAGAAATTGATGAAATGTATGACGAGATAAAAGAAATTATTCAGATAGTAAAGGGAGATGAAAATATAATAGCCACGGGTGACTGGAATTCAAGAGTACGAAAAGGGAGAGAAGGAAACGTAGCAGATGAATATGGAATGGGGCTAAGAAATGAAAGAGGAAACCGCCTAGTAAAATTTTGCATAGAGCATTAATTAATCATAGCTAACACTTGATTTAAGAATCGTGAAAGAAGGTTGTATACATGGAAGAACCCTGGAGATAATAGAAGGTATCAGATTGATTATATAATGGTAAGACAGAGATTTAGGAACCAGGTTTTAAATTGTAAGACATTTCTAGGGGCAGATGTGGACTCTGACCATAATCTATTGGTTATGAACTGTGGATTAAAACTGAAGAAACTGCAAAAAGGTGGGAAATTACAGAGGTGGGAGCTGGATAAACTGAAAGAACCAGGGGTTGTACAGAGTTTCAGGGAGTGCATAAGGGAACAATTGACAGGAATGGGGGAAAGAAATGCTGTAGAAGAAGAATGGGTAGCTTTGAGGGATGAAATAGTGCAGGCAGCAGAGTATCAAATACACTCCTGGAAATTGAAATAAGAACACCGTGAATTCACTGTCCCAGGAAGGGGAAACTTTATTGACACATTCCTGGGGTCAGATACGTCACATGATCACACTGACAGAAATACAGGCACATAGACACAGGCAACAGAGCATGCACAATGTCGGCACTAGTACAGTGTATATCCACCTTTCGCAGCAATGCAGGCTGCTATTCTCCCATGGAGACGATCATAGAGATGCTGGATGTAGTCCTGTGGAACGGCTTGCCATGCCATTTCCACCTGGTGCCTCAGTTGGACCAGCGTTCGTGCTGGACGTGCAGACCGCGTGAGACGACGCTTCATCCAGTCCCAAACATGCTCAATGGGGGACAGATCCGGAGATCTTGCTGGCCAGGGTAGTTGACTTACACCTTCTAGAGCACGTTGGGTGGCACCGGATACATGCGGACGTGCATTGTCCTGTCGGAACAGCAAGTTCCCTTGCCGGTCTAGGAATGGTAGAACGATGGGTTCGATGACGGTTTGGATGTACCGTGCACTATTCAGTGTCCCCTCGACGATCACCAGAGGTGTACGGCCAGTGTAGGAGATCGCTCCCCACACCATGATGCCGGGTGTTGGCCCTATGTGCCTTGGTCGTATGCAGTCCTGATTGTGGCGCTCACCTGCACGGCGCCAAACACGCATACGACCACCATTGGCAACAAGGCAGAAGCGACTCTCATCGCTGAAGACGACACGTCTCCATTCGTCCCTCCATTCACGCCTGTCGCGACACCACTGGAGGCGGGCTGCACGATGTTGGGGCGTGAGCGGAAGACGGCCTAACGGTGTGCGGGACCGTAGCCCAGCTTCATGGAGACGGTTGCGAATGGTCCTCGCCAATACCCCAGGAGCAACAGTGTCCCTAATTTGCTGGGAAGTGGCGGTGTGGTCCCCTACGGCACTGCGTAGGATCCTACGGTCTTGGCGTGCATCCGTGCGTCGCTGCGGTCCGGTCCCAGGTCGAAGGGCAGGTGCACCTTCCGCCGACCACTGGCGACAACATCGATGTACTGTGGAGACCCCACGCCCCACGTGTTGAGCAATTCGGCGGTACGTCCACCCAGCCTCCCGCATGCCCACTATACGCCCTCGCTCAAAGTCCGTCAACTGCACTTACGGTTCACGTCCACGCTGTCGCGGCATGCTACCAGTGTTAAAGACTACGATGGAGCTTCGCAAACTGGCTGACACTGACGGCGGCGGTGCACAAATGCTGCGCAGCTAGCGCCATTCGACGGCCAACACCGCGGTTCCTGGTGTGTCCGCTGTGCCGTGCTTGTAATCATTGCTTGTACAGCCCTCTCGCAGCGTCCGGAGCAAGTATGGTGGGTCTGACACAAAGGTGTCAATGTGTTCTTTTTTCCATTTCCAGGAGTGTAGGTAAAAAGACGAGGGCTAGTAGAAGCCCTTGGGTAACAGAAGAAATATTGAATTTGATTGATGAAAGGAGAAAATATAAAAACAAGTAAATGAAGCAGGCAAAAAGGAATACAAACGTCTCAAAAATGAGATCGACAGGTAGTGCAAAATGGCTAAGCAGGGGAAGCTAGAGAAAAAATGTAAGGATTTAGAGGCCTATCTCACTAGGGGTAAGATAGATTTAGCCTACAGGAAAATTAAAGAGACCTTTGGAGAAAGGAGAATCACTTGAATGAATATCAAGAGCTCTGATGGAAACCCAGTTCTAAGCAAAGAAGGGAAAACAGAAAGGTGGAAGGAGTATATAGAAGGTCTATACAAGGGCGATGTACTTGAGGACAATATTATGGAAATGGAAGAGGATGTACATGAAGATGAAATGGGAGATATGATTTTGCGTGAATAGTTTACAGACCACTGAAAGACCTAAGCCGTAACAAGACCCCCGGAGTAGACGACATTCCATTAGAACTACTGACAGCCTTGGGAGAGCCAGTCCTGACAAAACTCTACCATCTGGTGAGCAAGATGTATGAGACAGGCGAAATACCCTCAGACTTCAAGATGAATATAATAATCCCAATCCCAAAGAAAGCAGGTGTTGACAGATGTGAAAATTACCAAACTATCAATTTAATAAGTCACAGCTGCAAAATACTAACGCGAATTCCTTACAGACGAATGGAAAAACTGGTAGAAGCCGACCACGGGGAAGATCAGTTTGGATTCCATAGAAATGTTGGAACACGATTGGCAATACTGACCTTACGACTTATCTTAGAAGAAAGATTAAGGAAAGGCAAACCTACGTTTCTAGCATTTGCGGACTTACAGAAAGCTATTGACAATGTTGATAGGAATACTCTCTTTCAAATTCTGACGATGGCATGGGTAAATACAGGGAGCGAAAGGCTATTTACAATTTGTACGTAAAGCAGATGGCAGTCGAGGGGTATGAAAGGGAAGCAGTGGTTGGGAAGGGATTGAGACAGGGTTGTAGCCTATCCCCGATGTTATTCAATCTGTATATTGAGCAAGCAATAAAGGAAACAAAAGAAAAGTTCAGAGTAGGTATTAAAATCCATGGAGAAGAAATAAAAACTTTAAGGTTCGCCGAAGACATTGTAATTCTGTCAGAGCCAGCAAAGGACTTGGAAAAGCAGTTGAACGGAATGGATAGTGTCTTGAAAGGAGGGTATAAGATGAACATCAACAAAAGCAAAACGAGGATAACGGAATTTAGTCGAATTAAGTCGGTTGATGTTGAAGGAATTAGATTAGGAAAAAGACCCTTAAAGTAGTAGAGGAGTTTGCTATTTGGGGTGCAAAATAACTGACGATGTTTGAAGTAGGGAGGATATAAAATGTAGATTGGCAATGGCAAGGAAAGCGTTTCTGAAGAAGAAAGAGAGATGAATACACTAAGCAGATTCAGAAGGATGTAGGATGCAGTAGGTACTGGGAGATGAAGAAGCTTGCACAGGATAGAGTAGCATGGAGTGCTGCATCAAACCAGTCTCAGGACTGAAGACCACAACAACAACAACCTGTCTTTAGTGCATCATCAGCAAAGGGTGGTGAGAAACAGCCTGAAAAGCTTGTAAGGGCTTTGCAAGGTCGGTTGTGCTAAGAAATTATTGTTAAGAAGAATATTCAATACGTTTCGCCATTCCCGAGTAAATTAGCATTGTAGTTAACCAGTCTGGTAGTTGCACTCGGAGATTCACGCGTCCTGCCAGATACAATTGGTGCCAGTTAATAGCGTCCTGGGAGATGAAGAAGCTTGCACAGGATAGAGTAGCATGGAGTGCTGCATCAAACCAGTCTCAGGACTGAAGACCACAACAACAACAACCTGTCTTTAGTGCATCATCAGCAAAGGGTGGTGAGAAACAGCCTGAAAAGCTTGTAAGGGCTTTGCAAGGTCGGTTGTGCTAAGAAATTATTGTTAAGAAGAATATTCAATACGTTTCGCCATTCCCGAGTAAATTAGCATTGTAGTTAACCAGTCTGGTAGTTGCACTCGGAGATTCACGCGTCCTGCCAGATACAATTGGTGCCAGTTAATAGCGTCCCTCTACTGTTCTTCTCATAGCGTAGATGATAACGTTAAAGACGGCTAACCATTTGTCTCTTGATCGCCCCTTACTACCAAGCCATGTCCAATTATTGTGTCGGTCTCTTTAAGAAACCAAACAAAGAACACGTTTGGAGACACAGTCTCTGGCAGGTCACTTAAATTTGGGCCCACCACTACCTGACTGGCTAGTTTCAGTATAATCAACTCTTAAGCAGCGAAACATATTGAATTTTCTTCTTAACAATTATTTCTTAGCACAGCCTACCCTGCAACACACAAGCTTTTCAAGCTGTTCCTGACCACACTACATGGTTTTAAAAACAATTGTGCATAAAATGTGAATCACATGGTTGGATACAATTTTAATTCTCTGAGAAAGATAGAACGACCACAAATTCAAGTTTCGTGTTATTTTGAAGCCTTGTAGGATACGTAAGGTGACACAGAGACGTCGTGTACGTCTGTGAGACACTATTATCGGCACTGACAAGGTATGAAAAGGACATCAGTAAGGGGCTCCAATTGGTGGATGGTCAGTTCATGCAATGTCCAGATTCGTGGGGCATTCGAATACGGCAGTGGTCCGGTACGTGTCTGCAAGTGAACGCGATGGAAGACCTACTCGTCGTCAAGTTTCCGATCGACCACGTCTGACCACAGGGGAGGATCAGTGTACTGTACACCAAGAACACCGTAACGGCTTAAAATCTGCACTTTCCATTTGAGAATAAGTATTTGACTCCCTGAATCAGTCTGTGTCATCCCGCACCACCGAGTGGATACTAGCAGCAACTGGACTAGCGCTGTTCCGTCCCATAAGTTTTGAGTAGTGCTATGACAGAAGAACATGAACTCCTCATGAATGGTGTTGCATTGTGTTCAGTGGTGAATCACGGGTGTGTACTATCCTGGATGGTCATTGTTAGCGAGTGTGCCGGTGACCCAGGGAGAGATACTATTCTTCCAGTGTTTTGGAGGATGACAACTGCGTTACTCCTGGCGTTGCTTTGTGTGGAGACACCGGTCACGGCTGGTAGGTATCGAGGGTTCTCTGTTGGCACATCGACGTCGCAGACATGCTGGATCCTAGTGTCTTAGCTTCTCATGCGACATTACCGTAGTGCGATAATTCGACAGAGCACTGCTATTCTACACACGGAACATGAATCTATGAGCTGTGTGCGTGATGGAGAGACCCTCTTATGGTCATCAAGATCTCTAGATCAGTCAGAACACGTGTATGGCCTGCTCATGCCAATATCCAGAATATGAAGAGTAGTTACAACACCCTCTGAAGAGGATACAATTTTTTTATGGCACGCTTCTCAATCGTATGAGTGTATGCATCCATGCCAGAGAAGGTGCAACGTACTGATGAGAAGTACGCTCGTATTGCCATTTTGCTTCTAATTTTGTCTCGATTTTGTAATCGTTGAAATAACACTGCGTACTCTCTCAGTCCGTGAAGTTTCATTGCGTTTCCTCCTCCTCTTTTGCATTATTCACTTTTTCGCTAGGAAATGTTTGTATGTACCTTCCACTTTTACCCCTGAAGCACTGGATCGATTTCAAGCAAATTTTGTAAATGTATCACTTTCTACGTGGAAAGGAGCACTGTGGGGCAATGAACCACTAACTTCTAGCAGTGGTGGGGGGGGGGGGGAAGGGGAGGGGAGAAAAGGGCTGACAGAAAAGTAACTCAGAGAAATCTGGACCAATTTTACCCTAACACTTTACATGTATTGGCTCCTTATCTGTACAGGGTGGGCCAAATAAAGTGGATGCGATCTGACGTGAATGTATACATACAATGGAGATGGAAAAGACCTACAATTACTTCCAGCAGGACTGAGCATCTGCCCATACAGCCGGCCGAACCTTGAAGCCCATTTACAGAATCTTCGCGCCCGACAGGATTGTTAGCAGAGGTCTGGTAGCTATTCATGTCACTTGATCTGCAGTGTGCGATTGTTTACTTAGGGAGCCTTCAATTCTAAGGAAATAACCCTCGTAGTCTTCCAGAACTGCAGCAGAACATTTCGGATGAGACTGCAGCAATTACAGCAGTTCAGCTTCGATCCACCTTCAGAAACTTGCTACCCAGGACCCAAGAGAATCAAGAGATGAATGCTGGTCACTTTCAACATCTGCTATAATGAATTTAATACTGTATTTCCTTTCCTCTGCTGTGTTTCTTTGTACCCTGGCATTCTGTTCTCCGGGTCACTTTTATTTGCCCCACCTTGTGCTATTTATATAATAATGTGAGCCGCGAGGTAGCCACGCGGTTTGAGGCACTTTGCCACGGTTTGCGTGGCTCCTCCTGTCGGGTGTTCCAGTCCTCCCTCGGGCATGGTTGTGTGTGTTGCCCATGGTATAAGTTAGTTTAAGTTGGATTAAGTAGAGTGTGAGCCTATTGAGCGATGACCTCAGCAGTTTGGTCCCATAGGTCCTTACCACAAATAAAAAAAATAAAAATAATAATGTGAGGACCATCCTTAGGAGTCGAAGTGAAGCCGGTGAGATGTAAAATTATTGGATGAAAACCGTCACTGCTATAAAATTATAGTTTTTAGGGTCACTAGGCTCATTGCTCAGATGTGTAAAACGCATGTTTGACCATCAGCTGCTTCTGTTTTACACCTAAATACCGACCGGCCTCAATCATGGACCCTCTTCACGGATAAAGGTTAAAATGGTTTAAGCCAAACCATTACCTTTGTCTTTACTTAAATAATGTGTAGAGCATGTCATGAATATCAACTTACGACACAGGACATTCTCTACACGTTATTTAAGTAACGCCAAATGTAATGTTGAAACTTCCTGGCAGATTAAAACTGTGTGCCGGACCGAGACTCAAACTCAGGACCTTTGCCTTTCGCGGGCGAGTGCTCTACTATCTGAGCTGCCCAAACACGACTCACAACCCGACTTCACAGCTTTACTTCTGTCAGTACCTCGTCTCCTACTTTCCAAACTTTACAGAAGCTCTCCTGCGAAACTTGCAGAACTAGCACTCCTGAAAGAAAGGATATTGCGGAGACATGGCTTAGCCACAGGCTGGTGCATGTTTCCAGAGTGAGATTTTCACTCTGCAGCGGAGAGTGCATTGATATGAAACTTCCTGGCAGATTAAAACTGTGTGCCAGACCGAGACTCGAAATTGGGACCTTGGCCTTTTGCGGACAAGTGCTCTGCCATCTTAGCTACCCAAGCACCACTCACGCCCTGTCCTCACAACTTTACTTCTGCCAGTACCTCGTCTCCTACTTTCCAAACTTTACAGAAGCTATCCTGCTAGTTCTGTAAGGTTTGCAGGAGAGCTTCTCTAAAGTTTGGAAAGTGGGATAACAGCTGTACCTTCCTCAGCATAGCTAAAAGTTTTCCCTAAAATTTTGGCATGCGGACATATTCATGCATTTTTGTACTGCGAGAGATGGCGAGAGTGGTAGTGGGAAAGAGATGGAATGTAGTAGACGGTTGTGGTATAGAAAGAGCGAAGGACACTATGGCAGTGTGAGAGAATGAGAGGGACTCGATGGAATTGGAGCTTAGTACACAGTAAAAGAACAGTGCTAGAAAAATAGGGAAGGAGCCAGTGACAGGGGGATGAGAAATAAAGAGAAGGAGAAACTGGAAGTGGGAGAGAGGCTGTGGTAATGAGGGACGAAGTCTACGACCACGACAACGAGCAAGAGAGAAATAGTGAGAGTGTGAAGAGACAACAGCAGTGGGAATGAATGAATGAAATAACCGTAGTAAGAGAGAGCAACAGTAGCAGTAGGACAGAATTAAAGTAACTTTGCCTATGAGGCAGGAGACAGTGACAATTAGAGAGCCACAAATACATGCATGCATGTCTAAAGGTACTTCGCATCGTAATTCAGAATAACACAGACAGTGCAATATCGTATTTATCCGTCAACATCGGGCAATAAAACGTCTCAGTCGAAGCAAGGGCTCTACACCTTGTATGGTATTTTCTTACCTCGTGCCTTATCGATAGCTCCTTGTTGAGAAATGTAATAGCTCAAGGAATTTGATAAAGTACGCATTCTTGCGCTTTATGGACATGGATACTGTATTAGCAATTGCCGTTCCCTAGGGAACAGAAAATCTACGATGCATCTATGTGAAGAGGATGGAGGAGGAAGGCCACGTCAACCGTCGTCGTCTCACTGGACTTTTATTGACTACCCCAAAGCATCAGGACAATACTTCATTGCAGTGCAGAAGGCCCTTTTAGGACCAGCACTATTAGGAAAATCGTTCAAGTAAGTATGAACAGGTCCAACATTTGTTGCCATCACAACGAGAATTGAAATTATAGACGAAAATCAGTGGCTAAGTAAATGTCGAAGGAGGAACGTAAAGCTGCCAGGTTTAAGTTGATACCGGCGTGCTGAAGGAAACCGCTATCGTGCTGGGAGTAAGTTATATTTACGGTCGAAAAGGTGTTCTCTACTGCACCTTCGATGCAATGGGACTTCCACTGTTAAATGCAGAGGAGAGAGAGTGGATAAGTGGAGAGAGTACACTTACGGCTTCTACGATGATGCTGACTTGTCTGACGACTTGATAGAAAAAAGAACCGGGAGTCGACAGGGAAGAGATAGGTGATCCACTATTAGAATCATAACTTAAAAGAGCTTTGGAAGATCTAAGACCAGCTAAGGCAGAAGGGATAGATCACATGCCATTGGAATTTCCAAAAGTGGTCGGGGAAAGTGGTATGAAAACGACTATTCACTTTGGTGTGTAGAATGTTTGAGACTGGCGATACACTATCAGACTTTCGGTAGAACATCATCTACACAATGCCGAAGACAGAAAGAACCGACAGGTGCGACAATTATCGCACACTCAGCTTAACAGCTGATGCATCCAAATTGCTGACAAGAATAATATACAGAAGAATGGAAAAGAAAACTGAGGATGTGTTAGGTGAGGATCAGTTTGGCTTTAGGAAAGGTAAAGGCACCAGAGAGGCAGTTCTAACGTTGCGAATGATCATGGAAGCAAGACTGAAGAAAAATGAAGACACGTTAATAGCATTTCTCGATCTAGGAAAGGCGTTCGACAATGCAAAATGGGGCTATATGTTCAAATTCTGAGAAAAATGGGGGTAAGCTATAGGGAAAGGCGGGTACCGTAAAATAGGTACAACAACCGAAAGGCAAATATAACATTCGAAAAAACGAATGAAGGGATTGGAAAAAGAAGAGTGTTACACAGGGACGTAGACTTTCTGCGGTACTCTTCAATCTATACATCGAATAGGGATATAAAAGAAAGGTTCAAGAGTGGAATTAAAATTCAAGGTGAAAGGATATCAATGATAAGGTTCGTTGAGGACATTACTACCCTCAGTGAAACTGAAGAAGGCTCGCAGAATGTGTTGAATGGAATGAAAATTCTGACGAGTGCAGAATATGGATTGTGATTAAATCGAAGATAGACCAAAGTAATGAGAACGGCGAGAAACTACTATTACAACTGGGGATCAGTAAGTAAGGAATTCAGCTCCTTGGCAGGAAAATAGCCTACGACGGACGGAGTAAGGAGGAGGTAAAAAACAGATTAGCACTGGCGAGAATGGAATTTCAGGCAAAGAGAAGTCTGCTGCTATCAAACATAGATCTTGAGGAAGAATTTTCTAGGAAAGTACTTTTGGAATACAGCATTGTATGGTAGTGAAACATGGACAGTGGGAAAAGCTGAACAGATGACAGATGTGGTGCAATAGAAGAATTTGAAAATTAAGTGGACTAATATGGTAAGAAATGTTGAGGCTCTCTGTAGAATCGGAGAGGATAGGAACATACGGAAATCAGTGACAAGAAGAAGGGACAGTATGATAGGACGGCTGTTAAGGCATCAGGGAGAACTTCCACGGTACTACAGGCAGCAAATAACTAGGGATATAGGATGCATTTGCTACTCTGAGATGAAAATGTTGCCACAGGAAAGGGATTCGTGGTGGGCTGCATCAAACCAATCAGAAGACTGATGACTCATAATAATAATAATAATAATAATAATAATAATAATAATGGATGACCCTTAACAAAAGACGTGTATTCGAGCAAATAGCAGTGTGAATAACATTTTGCCTCTGGTGGCTCGAGAAGTGTGTCGTGCATTGCGGAAACGTCCCCAGGGCAGAGTACACGAGAGCTAGTATTTTTCCCAACATATACGACAGTGTAAGAAAAACGTTCTACAAAACTTCATTATGTGTTAATACTACACAATAACGCACTCAACCAATTTCATTAATAAATCTATCCAGGAGTTTGAAAAGTCATCCCTCATGCAGTAATTCTTCTGATCTTATGCCCTCAAATATTTACCTTTCAAGCTCTTTATCCGAAAGTTCCTCTTCATACGAAAATGCACTTCAAACCAAGTTTGACAACATATTTAGATCAGATCCAGTAACTTTCCACAACTGTTTAATCACCTACCTGAGCGTTGTCAGACTATTTTAGATAATGCGACAGAATTTACTGTTGATAATTAATTTCTCTCTTGTGTTCACTGTTCTGTTCAATAAAATAACTGACAACGCTATTAAAATATGCATTGTCCAAATCCGAATGAAATTCAAATTTTCATGATATCCTTACAACAAAAGTATAAAGTACCTGCAACAGGATTGTGCCTATACCAGCATAAATTAGTAAGATATTATTCATTCTGTACTTCGAAAATATCTGTGTTTACTCGCTGCTCTGTGTCACAGTTAAGTAGGAAGAAAATTTGTTACTTCAGGAATAAAATAAATAAAATTTCTTTGTGGATTTTCGACATGGCTGCATGTAACTCTGTCACAAAATGGGTTAAAATACGTTCGTCAGTGAGACTGGAACTGGCATCCAAAGCAGCTTCCACATCACAAGCGAATGCATTACCTCGCAGCCCGCGTAATACTGTAGCACTGTGGTCTCCAGCATTGCTCCCGTGCTGGCTAGTAGAGGTAAACTTCCAAAATAGAAGACTTGAGTATATGCCATTTTCATGTTGACTGACTTGCCTGGACTCAAAACCATAAAGCGATAACATATGTGAGAATCAATCAGATTATTTAATGGGAACGATACACATACACACTCCTGGAAATTGAAATAAGAGCACCGTGAATTCATTGTCCCAGGAAGGGGAAACTTTATTGACACATTCCTGGGGTCAGATACATCACATGATCACACTGACAGAAATACAGGCACATAGACACAGGCAACAGAGCATGCACAATGTCGGCACTAGTACAGTGTATATCCACCTTTCGCAGCAATGCAGGCTGCTATTCTCCCATGGAGACGATCGTAGAGATGCTGGATGTAGTCCTGTGGAACGGCTTGCCATGCCATTTCCACCTGGCGCCTCAGTTGGACCAGCGTTCGTGCTGGACGTGCAGACCGCGTGAGACGACGCTTCATCCAGTCCCAAACATGCTCAATGGGGGACAGATCCGGAGATCTTGCTGGCCAGGGTAGTTGACTTACACCTTCTAGAGCACGTTGGGTGGCACGGGATACATGAGGACGTGCATTATCCCGTTGGAACAGCAAGTTCCCTTGCCGGTCTAGGAATGGTAGAACGATGGGTTCGATGACGGTTTGGATGTACCGTGCGCTATTCAGTGTCCCCTCGACGATCACCAGAGGTGTACGGCCAGTGTAGGAGATCGCTCCCCACACCATGATGCCGGGTGTTGGCCCTGTGTGCCTCGGTCGTATGCAGTCCTGATTGTGGCGCTCACCTGCACGGCGCCAAACACGCATACGACCATCATTGGCACCAAGGCAGAAGCGACTCTCATCGCTGAAGACGACACGTCTCCATTCGTACCTCCATTCACGCCTGTCGCGACACCACTGGAGGCGGGCTACACGATGTTGGGGAGTGAGAGGAAGACGGCCTAACGGTGTGCGGGACCGTAGCCCAGCTTCATGGAGACGGTTGCGAATGTTCCTCACCGATACCCCAGGAGCAACAGTGTCCCTAATTTGCTGGGAAGTGGCGGTGCGGTCCCCTACGGCACTGCGTAGGATCCTACGGTCTTGGCGTGCATCCGTGCGTCGCTGCGGTCCGGTCCCAGGGCGACGGGCACGTGCACCTTCCGCCGACCACTGGCGACAACATCGATGTACTGCGGAGGCCTCACGCCCCACGTGTTGAGCAATTCGGCGGTACGTCCACCCGGCCTCCCGCATGCCCACTATACGCCCTCGCTCAAAATCCGTCAACTGCACATACGGTTCACTTCCACGCTGTCGCGGCATGCTACCAGTGTTAAAGACTGCGATGGAGCTCCGTATGCCACGGCAAACTGGCTGACACTGACGGCGGCGGTGGACAAACGCTGCGCAGCTAGCACCATTCGACGGCCAACACCGCGGTTCCTGGTGTGTCCGCTGTGCCGTGCGTGTGATCATTGCTTGTACAGCCCTCTCGCAGTGTCCGGAGCAAGTATGGTGTCAATGTGTTTTTTTTCCATTTGCAGGAGTGTATTTTCCTAATAATCTTTCTTTCTTTCTTTCTTTTCAATTTCTTCTATATCTCTCCTCCTTTTTAAAATTAAAGATTCTGCTCCATAAAGACATTCAGGTTTGATTACAGTGCTGTAATGTCTAAGTTTACTGAATATAGAAAGTGATTTTGTACTACAAATATTTTGTGTTTATGTGAATGCAGTTGCCGTCTTTTGATAGCGAACTTCATTTGCAGCTTTTTACAGGCCGTTTTCTTGTATGATTTCCCCCAACTATTTTAACTAAGATACCCTTTTTATTTTCCATATTTCGTGTTCAAAAACTGTTGTGATATGACGATCATTATTTACTACATGTTAATACACCTTCATTTAAGTGATTCCAAAGATATAAAACATTTACAGCAAACAAGTATCGATACTTCGATATGAAATATTTGTCAAAAATATTTATGGATTTTGTGGTAGTTTTTGTTAAATACCTCTGCAATGATCCGGAGTACAGATGAATCTATAGGCATACTTATAGGGTCTGACTGTCATTTGGGACATATTCTTTGGAACAATGCAGAACCTTTCCCAATTCTGCTAATGATGTCTTTTTATGTCGTTTGTTACAGGTAAACTGCAGAGAAATGGAAATCAGGCACATATTGTAGTTCCCTCTCCTGAACTATAATTTGAATTGGTACATCTCTACGTTTATGCACATTGTGTTTGTCTTGTTCCCATGTACTCTTTGCTCTATGTGACTGGTCATTCTATCCTGCCTAGTAGTCATTAGTTGAAACCTGTAAGTATTGGGATAAGGGCTTTACCACCCTAAAGTACCGTTATCCAAGATGGTGGCGATGATGTCATCAAAGATGGCGGACTTTAACGGGAAGATTGAATTTTGGTGGAAAGATAGGTCAATTGGGCTACCTCCACTAACCTTAACAACCCCCTCCCTGCCCCCATAAAATGGCGGGAAGTTCAAATTCCATCAGGACAATGCAACCTCTTCAAACCGAATAAAATGGGAGGAAAGAAAGGTCTGTTGGACTACCTCCAATAACATAAGTCATCCGACTGCCACCACTTCCTATGAACTATTGGGAAGTCTGAATTTTGGAGGGGAGGGGGAGTCAATTGGGCTATCTCTACTAATCTAAGAAAATGGTAGGAAAGAAAAGAAAGAAAGAGCACTCCACCAACCGCCACCTCCCATCCTTGGAAATGACAGGGAAAGGAATCGATGTCTGCTAGACATAAGTCCTTATTATTTAGCAGTTTATTTTATTTAAACAATTAGAGGCACCTAGCAAGAAGAACACCAGCCTTGAGGTGTCAAGACAGTGACTACAGTTCGTGTCTCAAAGATGTGGTGGCTAAGCATAAAAATACCCGAAGTATATGTCAATGAGTATTATTTGCATATCTGTAACTCGGTTTAGGGACTAGAATGTAGCCGCTAATAATGTTCAAATGCGCAGACAGCAGACTAAACAACACAGATGATTACCTGTCACAATCATCTGTCTGTTTCTGTCTTAAGTGTACCGAAACTATAAATCTCCTCACCAGACATATTTCACATTTTTGAAACTTTCCAGTAGTTATAATGTAAACTTTATGAGTAGGCAACACATCTTTTTTATTATACCAGACTTGGTAATTTTTTTTTCCATGGCTGTCGATGGCACAATCCATGAAAGACAAACGAAGAGACAGCAACACAACAAAGGGTGCCTCGGCAGGAGACTTCACAAGTTACGAATAACGTGAAGTACCAAATCAAGGAAGGCTGCGATGCAGGAAACCATACGAAATGACAGAAAGCTCAGGCTCAGAATTTCGCTGAAAATTAAACTATCGAATATACGCAGAGTAACTTCGATACCAGGAGAAGCTGTTGTTACCTGAAAGTGGAAAAAGGAACACAAGACGCTGTAAGTAAAGAAGAACCCTCCTACAAACTGAGATGACGCCAAAATAAATAAAAGGAACAGCCGCCCGCTGTGGTCGAGCGGTTCTAGGCGTTTCGGTCTGGAACCGCGCGACCGCTACGGTCGCAGGCTCGAATCCTGCCTCGGGCATGGATGTGTGTGCTGTCCTTAGGTTAGTTAGGTTTAAGTAGTTCTAAGTTCTAGTACATGTCCCATGGTGCTCAGAGCCATTTGAGCAAAAAGGAACTAAGAAACTTTTCTGCACTTGACATCAGTAACAAGGACATACTTTTTCTGAGAAGCATTTCTTCCTCTCATATCATAGCACTTGTTTTTAATACGAAGTGAGAAAATAAACATTTTAGGATATGAAACTACATCCTTACCAGAGTCCCGATCGGAAGTGACACAAAAATCGTTTCTTTCCTTTCTGGCATTACTTACCGCTTGCAGATAATTATTGACGGACTTGGGGACACAAAGTTTTGCAGCAGAATCTGCCATACGTTATTTAGTGATTACGGTTTAGGGAACATGTAGGAAAGGAGAGTAGTCTAGAAGTGATCTTCGTGCATGTATGCATTCACTACTGACTGACGGCTGTCACAACTCTTTACGAAACTGACGCGACAGGAAACACCACTATCAGAGTGTTGAGACATCTTTCATTAAGTCATCATGAAATGGAATGAAAACCAAAGGAACGCCACTTTTCGAGTCGTATTCAACACATGATAGAGTATTACTTAAGGTATTGCATATACCAGTCACTAATGGTCCACCTGCTCATGCTTATCTGGAGGATGTTCCCGATTTCTGTGCTACTCCTGTTAAGGTCTTCAACACTGCAGTAGAAGATGCTATTGTGTTGACTCTCTGTGGAATTTCATGGACGTCCACTACGACGATGAAGGTTGACGTGGCCGTCTTCCTTCATCCTCTTCACCTACAGATGTATCATAGGTTTTCTGTATCCTAGGGAACGGGAAATCACGCTGATACAGTATCCATCTTCATAAAGCGCAACAGTCGGACCTTTATCAAACTCCTCTAGCTGTGACGTTTCTCAGATAAGGACCTAATGACAAGAAAAGAGGAAACTAAGTGGGAGAGCACTTTCTTCGCCTCAGAAGTTAAACTCACTCCGGATTCCATGCTTCGAAAAAAGATTTAATAAGTTAGTTCCTTGTTAGTACTGTTTAGATTATCGTGTAAGTGTATTTTGTCTTTAAACATCATATATAATAATAATGGCACCGTTTTCAGAGATTAAAAGTAAAGTTTAGGTTAACGTTGTGATGTATGTCTTATTGCTTCGGCTATTGTATGTTAGTCAACTGTGTTACCTCATATATTGCAACACAGAAAAACGTAAAAGCGCTTCATATGTGCAGGAGAGTAGTGGAGCAGGTAAAGCTGTGAGTTTGTAACATCTAATTGCCGGTTTCGAATACTGCCACGTGTACAAACGTCAATTCTTTGTAAACGTAGATTAGGAGAACGACGCCAGCTGTACCGTTCAAAGTAGTATCGCAAACTGTTGTGTATATGGCTTCCAGTGTTCATTGGAGAAAGGCGAGGACAAACGGTGTCCCCTGGTTTCCCTGCTACAAAAACACTTCAGTTTGATGACCTCAGCCTTCGTTTCCTATTTGTTGTTAATCGTTTTCTATTTTTAGCAGTATGAAACCCTTAGATGTTGAACCGGAACTATCGATTTCCGTAGTTAAGTGAACACAACGTGTGATACCTGTTAGGCAAAATATATTGCAGTGCTGTCAGACATAAAGACCGACAAAGTCCTGACTGTGCTGACTTTGTTTTTAAATCTTTTCTTACTGGAAAATAAGGCTTCTTTATTGAGTAAATTTGTGAACGTTGCTACTTCATATGTTTTAAGATAGAACTAAATAACTTCACTTACGACTAAGTTGAAAGCAATCTCCTCAACCGCACTAAATAGTGGTTTGTGAAGCGACTACTGGTAACATTTTGCAGCCTTTCTGTGTTTCAAAGGGAGAAAGCTTACTGACCAGAAAACTAATCTCCCAGAAGTAATGGAGGAACAAAATAAAACCTCTTATGTTGGGAATACATATGGCTTTTATTTCAGTGATCACAAAATCAAGCGAAACGAACAATAAAGTTGGCAGTACGAGAACACTGTCGTTTTCAGTATGACGTTGCAGTACCTGGGCTCTGAAATGATGCAGAGCCACTTTCGGTCAGGCAGATACAGAACTGGAAGCCACAGCACTATTACATTCTGTAATTGGTATGCATTGCTGTCACACGAAATTATGTTCCCGTATAATTATAGAACCCAATAAGTCAATCGTGCATTTTCAGGTGATGATCCACGGGGTTAGAATGTCTGGTTGCCAACTAACTGTAAGTGTAAGGCCACTGAGTCTGATGTCAGTTATGCAACAAGGAAAACCTTTCGTAAATTTCTGGTGTGGATAAGACTATTAAATGTTAACTTGGACCATGTAAAAGAAATGTATTGCAACGAAAACAGATTTCATTCTTGAATATTTTCTTCCTTGTACTGCGAGGGTTATCCGAAAACTAAGGTCACAAGGCATGCAGCTTTAGCATGGAATATCCGTGGGAGAAGCTGGTACCATAGCCGAGTAGCGGGAAGAAGGAACGAGCATTCCCAACCATCAGTACTTCGTCGATTACTGCTGTGGTGAGTGTTAGAAATGAGAGTTCTCATTCCCGCCAAGTGTGAAGTGCGCGCTGTAATTCACTAGCTAAA
Source organism: Schistocerca gregaria (assembly GCF_023897955.1). NCBI lineage: Eukaryota > Metazoa > Arthropoda > Insecta > Orthoptera > Acrididae > Schistocerca > Schistocerca gregaria. The sequence goes on along the minus strand of NC_064926.1, from coordinate 338,208,433 downwards.
TGCTACGCCGCTACAATTTATCGCGAAATTGTTTCAGTTTATGGAGTAGACGCAATGTCGAGGTAGCACGTGAAGAAACGGGTACGGAATTTCAATTCTGGAAGGACGCAAATTCTCGATGAAGGCAGAAACGGAAGGCCGTCTGTTGTGAGTGATGATGTGGTGCAGAAAACTGAAAAACGTCTTCTCTCTGATCGTTGTTCGACAAGTGAAGGCGTGCATGCAGTTTTCCGAAACATTTCACGAACTGTTGCTCATGAAACAGTAACTGATCGACTAAATAATCGCACGTTGTTTACGCGATGGGCGCCCGAGATGCTTCCCGAAGCACTAAAAATGAACTAAGTCAGAGCCGCTCGAGAATTTCTTGACCGAGACTGAAGGCGAGGCTTTTTTCAACTCTATATGTACCTTGCCGTTGGTGGTGTGGCTTGCGTGCCTCAGCGATACAGATGGCCGTACCGCAGGTGCAACCACAACGGAGGGATATCTGTTGAGAGGCCAGACAAACGTGTGGTTCCTGAAGAGGGGCAGCAGCCTTTTCAGTAGTTGCAGGGGCAACAGTCTGGATGATTGACTGATCTGGCCTTGCAACATTAACCAAAACGGCGTTGCTGTGCTGGTACTGCGAACGGCTGAAAGCAAGGGGAAACTACAGCCGTAATTTTTCCCGAGGACATGCAGCTTTACTGTATGATTAAATGATGATGCCATCCTCTTGGGTAAAATATTCCGGAGGTAAAATAGTCCCCCATTCGGATCTCCGGGCGGGGACTACTCAGGAGGATGTCGTTATCAGGAGAAAGAAAACTGGTGTTCTACGGATCGGAGCGTGGAATGTCAGATCCCTTAATCGGGCAGGTAGGTTAGAAAATTTAAAAAGGGAAATGGATAGGTTAAAGTTAGATATAGTGGGAATTAGTGAAGTTCGGTGGCAGGAGGAACAAGACTTCTGGTCAGGTGATTATAGGGTTATAAACACAAAATCAAATAGGGGTAATGCAGGAGTAGGTTTAATAATGAATAGGAAAATAGGAATGCGGGTAAGCTACTACAAACAGAATAGTGAACGCATTATTGTGGCCACGATAGATACGAAGCCCACACCTACTACAGTAGTACAAGTTTATATGCCAACTAGCTCTGCAGATGACGAAGAAATTGAAGAAATGTACGATGAAATAAAAGAAATTATTCAGATAGTGAAGGGAGACGAAAATTTAATAGTAATGGGTGACTGGAATTCGAGTGTAGGAAAAGGGAGAGAAGGAAACATAGTAGGTGAATATGGATTTTGTACAGAGCACAACTTAGTCATAGGTAACACTTGGTTTAAGAATCATGAAAGAAGGTTGTATTCGTGGGAGAACCCTGGAGACACTAAAAGGTATCAAATAGATTATATAATGGTAAGACAGAGATTTAGGAACCAGGTTTTAAGTTGTAAGACATTTCCAGGGGCAGATGTGGACTCTAACCACAATCTATGGGTTATGACCTGTAGATTAAAACTGAAGAAACTGCAAAAATGTGGGAAATTAAGGAGATGGGACCTGGATAAACTGAAAGAACCAGAGGTTGTACAGAGTTTCAGGGAGAGCATAAGGGAACAATTGACAGGAATAGGGGAAAGAAATACAGTAGAAGAAGAATGGGAAGCTCTGAGGGATGAAGTAGTGAAGGCAGCAGAGGATAAAGTAGGTAAAAAGACGAGGGCTGCTAGAAATCCTTGGGTAACAGAAGAAATACTGAATTTAATTGATGAAAGGAGAAAATATAAAAATGCAGTAAATGAAGCAGGCAAAAAGGAATACAAACGTCTCAAAAATGAGATCGACAGGAAGTGCAAAATGGCTAAACAGGGATGGCTAGAGGACAAATGTAAGGATGTAGAAGCTTATCTCACTAGGGGTAAGATAGATACTGCCTACAGGAAAATTAAAGAGACCTTTGGAGAGAAGAGAACCACGTGAATGAATATCAAGAGCTCAGATGGCAACCCAGTTCTAAGCAAAGAAGGGAAGGCAGAAAGATGGAAGGAGTATATAGAAGGTTTATACAAGGGTGATGTACTTGAGGACAATATTATGGAAATGGAAGAGGATGTAGATGAAGACGAAATGGGTGATACGATACTGCGTGAAGAGTTTGACAGAGCACTGAAAGACATGAGTCGAAACAAGGCCCCCGGAGTAGACAACATTCCATTAGAACTACTGACGGCCTTGGGAGAGCCAGTCATGACAAAACTCTACCAGCTGGTGAGCAAGATGTATGAGACAGGCGAAATACCCTCAGACTTCAAGAAGAATATAATAATTCCAATCCCAAAGAAAGCAGGTGCTGACAGATGTGAAAATTACCGAACTATCAGTTTAATAAGTCACAGCTGCAAAATACTAACGCGAATTCTTTACAGACGAATGGAAAAACTGGTAGATGCGGACCTCGGGGAGGATCAGTTTGGATTCCGTCGAAATGTTGGAACACGTGAGGCAATACTGACCTTACGACTTATCTTAGAAGAAAGATTAAGGAAAGGCAAACCTACGTTTCTAGCATTTGTAGACTTAGAGAAAGCTTTTGACAATGTTGACTGGAATACTCTTTTTCAAATTCTAAAGGTGGCGGGGGTAAAATACAGGGAGCGAAAGGCTATTTACAATTTGTACAGAAACCAGATGGCAGTCATAAGAGTCGAGGGGAATGAAAGGGAAGCAGTGGTTGGGAAAGGAGTGAGACAGGGTTGTAGCCTCTCCCCGATGTTATTCAATCTGTATATTGAGCAAGCAGTAAAGGAAACAAAAGAAAAATTTGGAGTAGGTATTAAAATTCATGGAGACGAAGTAAAAACTTTGAGGTTCGCCGATGACATCGTAATTCTGTCAGAGACGGCAAAGGACTTGGAAGAGCAGTTGAACGGAATGGACAGTGTCTTGAAAGGAGGATATAATATGAACATCAACAAAAGCAAAACGAGGATAATGGAATGTAGTCAAATTAAATCGGGTGATGCTGAGGGAATTAGATTAGGAAATGAGACACTTCAAGTAGTAAAGGAGTTTTCTATTTAGGAAGTAAAATAACTGATGATGGCCGAAGTAGAGAGGATATAAAATGTAGACTGGCAATGGCAAGGAAAGCGTTTCTGAAGAAGAGATATTTGTTAATATCGAATATAGATTTATGTATCAGGAAGTCGTTTCTGAAAGTATTTGTTTGGAGTGTAGCCGTGTATGGAAGTGAAACATGGACGATAACTAGTTTGGACAAGAAGAGAATAGAAGCTTTCGAAATGTGGTGCTACGGAAGAATGTTGAAGATTAGGTGGATAGATCACGTAACTAATGAGGAGGTATTGAATAGGATTGGGGAGAAGAGAAGTTTGTGGCACAACTTGACTAGAAGAAGGGATCGGTTGGTAGGACATGTTTTGAGGCATCAAGGGATCACAAATTTAGCATTGGAGGGCAGTGTGGAGGGTAAAAATCGTAGAGGGAGACCGAGAGATGAGTACACTAAGCAGATTCAGAAGGATGTAGGTTGCAGTAGGTACTGGGAGATGAAGAAGCTTGCACAGGATAGAGTAGCATGGAGAGCTGCATCAAACCAGTCTCAGGACTGAAGACCACAACAACAACAACAGTGACAGGAGATTAAACTTGGCTGTATCACCACTTAGCAAATGACAATCAGTGAAGCGGCTGCCTACTCATTCTCCTCCAGACAAAAAATTCAAAACCCAGGAAACAGCGTGGAAAATCACGTTCTCGGTGTTTTGGGACAGAAAAGAGGTTCAGCTCGTTGATGTTTTGGAAAGAACTGTTGCAATAATTCTGCAAGATATTTTGGTATGGTGAAGGAACTTCGAAAAGACATACAACACAAAAATCCGCTAGATGCTGACAACGCAGGTCTGTCTCCTTCATGACAACGCTCGTCCGCTAATCGCTCATGCAACACAAGAGTTGTTACCTCCGTTTGCTTGGAATGTTTTAAGTCACCTCTCTCACACCCCCGATCTCGCACCTAGTGACTAGCATCTGTTAACTACACTGAGGGAATACCCTCGTGGAAAACATTTTTCCGACGACGACGAGGTGAAAATCGAAATGAAGAACTGGCTGAAAAGGCGGCGGTAGACGTTTATGACACAGGAATCAAAAAACTCGTCCCACGTAAGACAGAATTTGTTGCGGTACATAGTAATTATGTGGAAAAATGACGCAGGACCCATACTGCAATGCACATAAAATTTATTAGAATACATTCATTTCTTGTGCTTCAAAAAGTTCTTGTAATCTTACTTTCTGGTTCAGCCTCGTACTTGAAAATGGTTCAAATGGCTCTGAGCACTACGGGACTTAACATCTATGGTCATCAGTCCCCTAGAACTTAGAACTTCTTAAACCTAACTAACCTAAGGACAACACACAACACCCAGCCATCACGAGGCAGAGAAAATCCCTGACCCCGCCGGGAATCGATCCCGGGAACCCGGGCGCGGGAAGCGAGAACGCTACCGCGCGACCACGAGATGCGGGCTCGTACTTGCAAAAGATGACGTATACCAAGTCACCTGGAAAGAAAGAGCGTAACATTTAAAAGAAGATATTAAAACCTTCTGGCTTTGAAAGTGGTGTTTACCGCCATTTTCAGCATTTTACAAATGTCGATGATAAGGGCAAGTGAAAGAAGGAATCTAACGAAATATCTTTTATGAAATAACGTCTTTGTCAGTTAATTTAATTTTCATGTAATTTACGAAACTTAGAGATACCCGATACTGACTTGAAAAGTATTCCCTAGGCATGGAAAGGACTAATTAACTACTTGCTATGGTCCAGTTGACACAGAACGCCGAAACCATTTTCTGCGAACTAAATATTTACCTGTTTTCTAGGAACTTCTTATAAAAATGGCCACGAAGCGTTAAATGCAATCTCGAGGCAGCAGTAATATGAAGCTACTAGCAATAATGGCTATGTTTATAGTGGTATTTGATAACTTCATATTCTGCGGTTGTATTTCTTCATCTAGAAAATTTCTTGAAAAAGTGAAAATTTCAAAATGGCGTTGAGGAATCGAGGCTATGGTGGCTAAAAGCGTCTTTACATCTCACTGACGTGAGACTAGCGTAATTTCCGTCTCAAAACGCTTCAAAGCTACTGATAATCAATTTATTAATAGAGAAATAAATCTTTTCCAGCGTGTCTGATGTAATCTGAGCACATTATACGTTACGACACAATCATGAATGTAACCAATGTTGGGTTCGATGGTACCGTGGATTGTTCCCAGTTTCTTAATCGCGAGGTATGTGTTCGACTGCCGCTTCCGTCATGTGTTTAAATACACACGTACTGATCTCTTTCCCGTCTAGTAAGGCAAAGTAAGGAACATCGGGTTGCACCGTAATTCAGAATCCGCGTTATAAACGTCATCTCTCTTCCCTAAAAGCTGTGGCAGAGCCGGTTTAGGCCCGGCCAAAGCAGAGGTCGAAATCGCGGTAACCAGAAGTTCTGTCTCCAGCGACCTTACTTTCACTATAAACCTTAAGTTACTTACTGAGCCAATGGTCACTTCGGGTCACAGGGCTCTTATTTTCTTTGAAACTGAGACGTTGAGAAATTTGAAGGTGGACTCGAATTCGAATTCGGAACTCTTCGAATTCGAATTCGGTACCTGACCCATATGTAACGATGTAGTTGTGTCATTTCGTTGTTTTCCAGAAGACCGAAAAATCGTCTATGTGTCCTCTAAAGGCACGTATGTTGGTTCTAAACCTGATCCAGCACTAAAATACTGATGGTTTCATTTCAAACCCTAGCATATGCACATTTTTAATGTGTCTTCATGAGTTGTCAACAGTTACAATAGGTTCCGTTATTTGTAGTCAAACATGCACAAATCTCGCTACTGGTAAGTGAACAATTCTTGGATAGAAAACAACGGTGGTTGGTGCTGAATTCGATTCTGTGTTACGAAAGAATATTGCATCCTCACTACAAATTCAGATTCGAATATTCACTAATGGTGAATAAATTTTGTATCTAACATATGATTTTAGATAGTTAACAATCCGATTACGTTCTGGGTTCGAGTCCATGTCGTAAACCTCTACATCGTGGTACCACGTTTTAAATACGTGTAACACTAAATATATTAAACGTTTTTTGTACTTAGTTAACGGGGAGGTAAGTGTCTTGTCAGGATTCCACGGACAGCACAAAAGTTTTCAAGCACAGATTTTCTAACTTATACTTGTGAGAACTTCGATATTTCACGACTCTATATGTCTAGTCACCAGTGACGAGCGTTGCTGTGATCAAGTCTCGGCCCGGCACGAAAGCTTTGCTTAGTTACAGTGACTATAGGTGCTTGGTTTCAACCAGATCCAGAAAAAAAGTTCGCCACGTCGTTTAAAGTTCAGCCATATGGACAAATGGTTCAAAAATGACTCTGAGCACTATGGGACTCAACTGCTGTGGTCATTAGTCCCCTAGAACTTAGAACTACTTAAACCTAACTAACCTAAGGACATCACACACATCCATGCCCGAGGCAGGATTCGAACCTGCAACCGTAGTAGTCGCACGGTTCCGGACTGCGCGCCTAGAACCGCGAGACCACCGCGTCCGGCTATGGACAAATAATTGCCCAATTATTAGTACAGAGAACTTATTGGTAATACGATGTTAATGTTGAGATTTCCACAGAGAGCTTGCAACTGTTAATCTTGTTGCTTTCATCTAGTTAGTTCAACATCCAGTTTATGAAAAACCACTAATATTAGGAACGAGGAACGAAGTTTCACAGGTGTAGGAGAAATCTTATAAAGAGCGAAAATATTTCGAGTTGTCAGAGAACATTAGGAGTCCAGGTATTGTCTCAAAATATCTTGTTCATAAAGTATGTATTTTGCAAAAGAATCGCTGCAATGACTTATGTGACAGATTTAGTTAACTCAAATTCTAATGAGTGTGATAGTGATTTGGAAATCTCACTGATTGTTATAAAATTGAGTTTACAAGCGTTAAGAACTGTATGATCTCTAATGATGCGTTTCGGCGTCTTTGCGAATTCTCTAGTGATATCTTGTGTTATTCATTTCGGATATTCAAACGACTGTACTGCAAAGAGTTTAGAGGATCTGAAAGATAGCTGCGTCATGTGGGCTGCATGAGAATCTCGCCAAACGCGCATCAGGACATTCAGATATTTCTGTGGATGACAAGCATCCACTGAGAACTATTTAAACTTTATACAACTGTACCAAAGTATCTAGCATCCGTCCCAGGATCGAATTCCTTGGAACCGTACAGATTTTAGCCTCGTTTAAAATTCGAGGCGTGCACATTCTGATAACTGACGTCTGTGTAGTGGTTTGCTCTCCTTTGGCGTGCTCGCTTCTCACTCTCCGTTTTTTCCACTGCCGCGCTTCTGCTTCCTTCGCTGAGAGGAACTTCCCCCTACCTTTTTTACTCCCATCGTTACAGTTCCTTCAGGCTGAACATGGACCAGTAAACCTTACAGTATTTTCACAGATTATATTTATAGAAGTTGCAACAAAATATACATAAAATTCAGAAAAATATTATTGAAAAATAACTTAGCTTCATTTAGAAATCGAGGTGTGACGGCTAACTAGTGTTTTTGTTCTCCATTGTCGTGCTCACTTCGCACTCTCCAATTTTTCCGTTGAGGCGCTTGTGGCTCCTTAGCAGAGAGGGACTTACCTCTATCTTTTTTAACCCTGTTGTTACAATTCTGTCGCTCCTGCACACGGATCACTTAACCATACAGCATTTTCACAGATTATACTAAATTGATATTCACTACAAAGATTATAAACAAACAGCAACAAAATACACATAAAATGCAGCCAAAATATTGCTGAAAAATAACATAGTATTAGCAGTGAGAGAAAGTCTTGGCGGTCGGAGTGGCCATGCGGTTCTAGGCGCTATAGTCTGGAACGGAGCGACCGCTATGGTCGCAGCTTCGAATCCTGCCTCGGGCATGGATGTGTGTGATGTCCTTAGGTTAGTTAGGTTTAATTAGTTCTAAGTTATAGGGGACAGATGATCTCAGAAGTTAAGTCGCATAGTGCTCAGAGCCATTTGAACCATTTTGAAGAAAGTGTTGTTGTTGCAAATACATAATGCAACTTCAAAAAATTTTTATTGCTCTTGGACAAGTTTTGTGTGGAGAATCCTTGTCCGCCCTCTGTTAAAGAAAATGTCGTAATCCGGGGCTACTTTTATTTCTTACCGAAACCTCCCGTTACATAAGCTTCGCTGTGAAGTTCCGACAGTATCCGGTGACCTACTTTCTGTGTGCAACGTGGCTTCGCCTGCAAGATGAACATACGATAGGCTGGAATAATTCAGAGCACTTCGGCACTGTGAGATCGATGGGCCGGCGGCGCAGAAATGCGGAGAAGGACAGGCAGAGATTCGCTTGCCTGAAATATTTACTCTCACATCTACACTGAGGAAATGCTGCGCAGTTAAAAGGAGGGTAAGCATCGATCGGGAGAAAAGCTGAGTAAGGGGAAGGGGGGGGAGAAAGGGATATCATCGACGTCCTCATACCAGTTCATTGGTTAAGTCAGGTGGCACTTTTGGTCTTTTCTAAAATACAGACACTGCATTATTCAGGTGCTATTATGACTACTGCATTCATTAAAAAATGTTCCCAAATTCCTAAAATATTCTTCTTTCGCACTACCCTTGAAATAATGATATTAAGAACGTTGTGGTGACACAGGTTACGTACTGATGATACTAGAAAAATACAGTAGAGACACGGAGGCCGGCTGAATGCTACGTGGTACCATAGAGAATAACGGTTCATTGAAAGGTGTCAAATACAGAAGTGGAGAAGTATTGTCGTTCATAGAACAACCAGCTTCGTCCTTCGTCCTTCTGGCATTCGTGGAAAGCTACCAAACACTCTCAAAATTGCCTGTACTATGTTTCTTGGTGGAAAGCGAATGATTTAATTACACATTTAATTATAAGCTTGTTTTCTCGTCATCGTATCCTTAAGCATTATAGTTTACAACACCAAAGGAATTAGGTAAGTTAACCTCGGATGTAGAGATAAATCATATAGCACGATTTTAGTAAGGCTTTTCCCTTCCAAACGGGAAAGTAGCTTGATGGATGCCATAAACTATAAGTAGTAATCTGGAATACTCCTAATACCCATAGCTCAACTGAATAAACGTAATAAAGGGATCTAGCAACACTGATAAAACCAAAACTACAGTAAATAACTTCTTTGGTTTATGAGAAAGGCTCGCCCTTTTGGGGCCACATCTAGAGCCATAATTGCGTCGCTTCTGCCTTTGGGACCTCTTTTGAACTTTATTTTCTACTTTTCTGTGAATTCCTCTTTCGTCAATTTGTCTTGAGGCTCAGTTCGTGTAGACGTCTAAGGAACAGTTTGTGTGATATCGTGCTTGGAATTCTTAAAGGTCTGTGTTTCTTAGTTTCCTCATATTTGATGTTTCATATTATCTCTGATTTTCAAGGAGCTTTCTACAATTTTCTTTCGTAGCTGTTCCGACTCTTACAACGGATTGTGTCGCCCTGACCGCATTAAATGTTAGTTGCTTGCGTTTGGCAAATTTGTAACTACATTGAGCGTCATTATTTTGGTGTCCTGTTCGTATGTGGGCCTAATGAATGAGGTTGTGACTTTTTTTCCCTTGCCCCTGTGCTACTGTCGCCTTGGTTTCGCTATGATTTCGGTTTTCGGCTGTCACTAAAGACAGTGGGAGAGTTCGAAGCTGCGAAGTCTGCTACTTTCCATTTATTTTCGCCCTGGTGTTTCGTATGTAGTCAGCTATTAGCCCCTATTAGGTCCAAATTTCTTGTCCTCTGTCTTCAGAATGTCCAACTATCTCTAAAGCTTTGACTGTTGAAGAGCTCCAAGATACTATTATTCCTGTAGCACATTTGTTGAACTAATCTGTTACACCTGCTGTCTTAATATGCTATTTTCTCTTTTTAAGCTCTCTCTCTGTTCCCCCAATTATGACTGCACTACAATAGGCTCCAGGCTATTTCTTACGAGAGCAGAGATGGTGGAAGAAACTCGTTTTTTTTATTTTTAAGTTCGGTTATTATTCACTTGAAAGGTCGGGAGGCTTATTTTTTTCCTTTGGCGATGTAAATGCTGGACAGCTAAGAGTAGCCATCCCGACAGACTCTACAGTTTAGCGTTCTTCTTTAAGTATCCTATGTGATGCACTTTGTTTTCATTTTATGCTTTCGTCTTTGGCGAACAGCTACTCCACCGATACTTTGCTGCTTACAGTACAGTGCAGCTATGAGAGGCAGTGAATACACTATTCTGCAGCCTTTAACGACCTCCTTTGTTACGCACAATCGGATGACCTTTAGTTGAAATAAATGTTCATGTAGGGAAAAAAAAGAAACACGTCACTCGCACACAGTTAACGGCCAGTTGCTCTAGTAGTGTCCTGGAGAACCCCAGGCGATATGAATAAAACACATAGCATGTGACCGGAACAAAAGATGGCGCCTGTGTTCTTGGTAGTCCTCAGTGAAGTGATGCGGAGTGTCGGATGCAGTGTTTCCGTTAATGGCTCAAACGGCTCTGAGCACTATGGGACTTAACATCTATGGTCATCAGTCCCCTAGAACTTATAACTACTTAAACCTAACTAACGTAAGGACAGCACACGACACCCAGTCATCCGAGGCGTTTCCGGCAATATTTTGTGAGATTAAGAGAAAGGGGGCTCAGAATACCCCACTAGAGTATTAACGTAAGCTGTTTTTCATTATTTCAATTAGTGTTTTACGCCACTGAAGTCTTACAGTGCTTCGAAAAGAGCAAAATTTCAATGATAACGTAAATTTTTAAGGGTTTCTTTGGGATTTTTGGGGAAGAGACCAAACAGCGAGGTCATTAATCTCGTTGGATTAGGGAACGATGGGGAAGGAAGTCGGCCTTGCCCTTTCAAAGGTACTATCCCGGCATTGGCCTGAAGCGATTCAGAGAAATCACGGGAAACCTAAATCAGGATGGTCGGTCACAGGATTGAACCGTCGTTCTCCCGAGTGAGAGTCCAGTGTGCTAACCACTGCGCCACCTTGCTCGGTAATTTTTAAGATTATGTGGATATGTATGCATTATTTTCCAGAATGGCATCATTGAAGTCATTAACAGATGATGAGTCTGAAAGAATAGGGAATGATCCTGGGCTTTTGCAATCTGATGAGGAGAGCACAGCAGATGAGGATGAATTTATACTAAGTGATCATGATTCCACCTCTGAAATACATCAGAAAGTAGTAGTGAAGAATCAGATGAAGAGGTGTGTATTAGACCTTCCGCTGACAAATATTTTCTTTTTAAAGTGGTCAAAAAAGCTTCTCCTACAACTCGTACCCGTGCTCACAATGTAGTTGGTCGCCTTCCAGACGCTAGACGTGAAGCAAAAACGCTTGATCCAACTGACATATTATCTGCTTGGGAATTGTTCATTACTGAAGATTTATTACAATTAATACTCACCATTACAAACGTCAAAATACATGACACGTCAAACAAATACAGAGCTCCTCTCCCAGCATTCATAAAACCGATAGATATAATGGAACTGAGAGCATTTCAAGGTCTGCTTTATTTATATGTAGTAATGAAATCTAATCACGAAAATGTTGTTAGACTTTTTGCTTATGATGGAACTGGTCGTGATGTGTTTCGAGCTACTATGAGCGTTCATAGATTTTTATTCATTTAGTCTTGTTTGCGTTTCGATTGTGCTACTACAGGAGATGCTAAGTAGGCTGACAACAGACTTGCAGCTATTTGAGCTGTCTGGAAACTCTTTATAGACAAATGTCAAAAGCATTATACTCCAGGAGCGCACGTGGCAATCGATGAAATGATAATACCCTCTCGTCGTAGGTGTAAATTTGTCATGTATATGCCTAAGAAGTCAGCCAACTACGGCCTCAAAGTTGTGTGTCTTTGTGATACGCTAACATTGTATATATGCAGTGCGTTTGTCTACACAGGCAAAGGCACAAATAAAAGTATATTACTGGTTCCAACATAGGATGTTTTGAAATTAATAACACCAATTGAGGGAAGCAATAGAAATGTGACAGTAGACAATTGGTTCATGTTACTTGAACTCTGTGCTAAACTTAAGGCCAAAACGTTGTCTGTCTCAGGCCCTCTATAACTAAATAAACCGCAAATCCCAGAAGGATTCAAACCAAACAGAAAACGCCCAGTAGAATCTGCATTATTTGGGCATAACGAAGGACAGACAATTTATTCTTATGTTCCTCGGTAAGTTCGAGCTGTTATGTTGCTTTCATCTAGCCACCACAATCAGAAAATTAGTACTCAAAAGAGAAAACCTGAAATGATCATTGATTAAAATGCGGCAAAAAGAGGAGTGGACACGCTGGACCAAATGTGCGCCTACTATTCGGTATCGCGGCGAACCTGCAGACGGCCAATGTCTGCATTTAGTGCCATTTTAAACACAGTAGGAGTCACTGCTGCTGCTTTACTTCAGTGCGCCAGACAACTTGATCAAACAGATGATTTAAAAAGAAGATAATTGCTACAGAGGCATATAATGGATTTAGTAAAACCTCATATACAATGTCGAGATGCCGTACTCGTTTCTCGTGAACTGAGATTTGTTGTTGTTAAACTTGGTGGTACTCCTCTTGCCTCAACATCTTCAGAGCCAAAACCCATGAGGAAAGCAAGATGCTACTTGTGTGGAAGGAACGCGGACAAGAAAACCAAAATAGTGTGTGAAAAATGCTCAAAACATGTTTGAACCGATCACAGATTCTCAGTGTGCCAAAATTGTTTGTAATCATATCTCAAATGCGTAAAAATGTTTATAATATTCAGTGATAAAAGTAGAATTCTAAATGAACTCTCTTTAAATTACACCTTCGTTCAATTCATTGGGGTACTGCGAGACTCCACTACAGTATTAGCGTATGAGCATTTCACTAGAGTAGTTAAGGGTTAACATCTTTCCGAAGTGCATCATTAAAAATACAGTCATACTAAGATCCAAACATAGAACATTAAATCTAAAATAATTTACAGGAAGTGAAATTCATTCAACAGCACAATAGAACAATTATGATAACATATGATTCAAATGGCTCTGAGCACTATGGGACTTAACATCTATGGTCATCAGTCCCCTAGAAGTTAGAACTACTTAAACTCAACTAACCTAAGGAAAACACACAACACCGAGCCATCACGAGGCAGAGAAAATCCCTGACCCCGCCGGGAATCGAGAACGCTACCGCACGACCACGAGATGCGGGCTGATAGCATATAATCACAAAACAAAGATTTAGCTTTTTATAGTACAGATATTTAATGAAATTTGTTTTTTAATCACAGGGGTTCGATTTTTTGAGATTTTTACAGAATAAATATTTTTTGTATTTCTCATTTTAATTAGGTATTTTTAGTTTGTTGAATGAGTTTAGTATTAAGTATCAGGTTTTAAATGTATTTTTCCAGTGTGAAGTTTTTAGATAAGTTAATTTTATAGGTATTAGTATATGTCGTAGTAACACAGTTATAAAATTTTCTCTAATATACAGTCGGTGTTTAAAACATTTCAAATAAGATCGAAAAAATGATACGATCGTAAATTTGAGAAATATAACATGGTCCGAATAGCTTATTGCACGTTACAAGCCTAGGGGTCATAGGTCACACTTGCAGATACGTAGATTTTCCTCCGAGTATCACCAGTCGTGAAATAATCGACTACCACGCCGCGCACACGAACGTTGACATAGTGTGGACTGGGGTGCGGCAGTCAACCACCCACAGCAATGGAGCGAAAACAGTACAGAGGTACATAAAAATGAACCAACAATACGGGTGCTATAAGCACAATCACGGATCCGTATTTTATTTTTTACGCCCGTGATAAATCTGACCCGATTATTAATACAATTGAACGTTTCACGATAACTTGCTCAAGGCGAACGGTTACCACAAATGGTCTTCACCAAGCAGATTTAGTTGACATGACTGCATAATCCCAATAGAATTCGCGGTAAATAGCTATAACTGATATGTACTGTAATGAAGCACGGTTTCTATTCAGAAAACTGAAGCTGATGCGGACTTCAGAAGTACCCTTAAAGTACATACAGAAAAAGAAAGCGGATCCAGACGTATTTACTGATGGATTTAAGACAAGCATTTTATCAATAAGTTTAAAAAACAAATGAAACTTATCAAAATCAACAATTATTCTAATTTTTCAAAATAAAAGCTTCCGTAGTTGAACTCTTCAACAGAACTCTCTAGAGCTTAACGTTCAAGATATTTAAATCTCCAGGTTCATGTAAGTGGTTTGATACTGTACAAGGTTTGATGAGGCAATATAATCATACAAAACCCAGGACAATCAAAATGTGGTCGGTTGATGTAAGAGATAATAGCCTTTTATCTGTTGCACACAAAAAATCTAAATGACTAGCTCAAATCCTTCAAGGAATGTAATTATTTCAGAATAAGCGAATAGTTACTGAGAAAGATGAGACTGGAAACTGCCCTTCCGGTGTAGGTGATTAGAGCGCCTGGGGCAGGAAGTGGCCGCTGATAAGGCGCGTGCAGCCACGCCGCACTGCTCGTGGCTTGCTTCATTCGCTCTGAGGCAGCCGCACGGGCAACAGCACAGGATGCCACGAGCACGTAGACGTTATTACAGGCGTCAGAGAATGCCTGTTTATAAATTTTATAGGTATTAGTATATGTCGTAGTAACACAGTTATAAAATTTTCTCTAATATACAGTCGGTGTTTAAAACATTTCAAATAAGATCGAAAAAATGATACGATCGTAAATTTGAGAAATATAACATGGTCCGAATAGCTTATTGCACGTTACAAGCCTAGGGGTCATAGGTCACACTTGCAGATACGTAGATTTTCCTCCGAGTATCACCAGTCGTGAAATAATCGACTACCACGCCGCGCACACGAACGTTGACATAGTGTGGACTGGGGTGCGGCAGTCAACCACCCACAGCAATGGAGCGAAAGCAGTACAGAGGTACATAAAAATGAACCAACAATACGGGTGCTATAAGCACAATCACGGATCCGTATTTTATTTTTTACGCCCGTGATAAATCTGACCCGATTATTAATACAATTGAACGTTTCACGATAACTTGCTCAAGGCGAACGGTTACCACAAATGGTCTTCACCAAGCAGATTTAGTTGACATGACTGCATAATCCCAATAGAATTCGCGGTAAATAGCTTTAATTGATATGTACTGTAATGAAGCACGGTTTCTATTCAGAAAACTGAAGTTGATGCGGACTTCAGAAGTACCCTTAAAGTACATACAGAAAAAGAAAGCGGATCCAGACGTATTTACTGATGGATTTAAGACAAGCATTTTATCAATAAGTTTAAAAAACAAATGAAACTTATCAAAATCAACAATTATTCTAATTTTTCAAAATAAAAGCTTCCGTAGTTGAACTCTTCAACAGAACTCTCTAGAGCTTAACGTTCAAGATATTTAAATCTCCAGGTTCATGTAAGTGGTTTGATACTGTACAAGGTTTGATGAGGCAATATAATCATACAAAACCCAGGACAATCAAAATGTGGTCGGTTGATGTAAGAGATAATAGCCTTTTATCTGTTGCACACAAAAAATCTAAATGACTAGCTCAAATCCTTCAAGGAATGTAATTATTTCAGAATAAGCGAATAGTTACTGAGAAAGATGAGACTGGAAACTGCGCCACCGAAGTTTTCTTCATTCATGAAGTACAAAAAACTGATCTTGACGACGATAATTCTCGACCAATACCTTCAGCATTTCACGTAGCAAAACTATCGAAAGCGAAATACTCGTGAACCTATTTCCAAGAGAAAATTATGTGCAAGAATAGTGACAAAACTTTCGCAAAGTGGGTAGAATTCAGTGAAAGCACTTAACAACTGTAACAGCTTAATTACGTTGCAGAAATATTAGCACGGGTCAGGTCTGTGAGATTACAATACCTTGTAGTACGTCACTGAGTATATATCTTATTTCATTAAATATTTCTTATTCTGAAATAATGTCCATCTAATTGCCATAAACGAATATCTGCACCTCTATCACATGCTGCTGCTGCTGCTGCTGTGTGTGTGTGTGTGTGTGTGTGTGTGTGTGTGTGCGTGTGTGTGAGTGAGCGCGCCCGTATATGTGTGCACGCGTACCTATTTGTGCTACGCAAGGTTTCCCAAAGTCAGAAGTCCCATTAATGAACCAGCGTCGTTAGACTCTAAATCTTCCAGGACACAATTTAACGATAGTATAGGGTGAGGCAGAAAAGGCGGACGTCTTTAGAACAGCTAGTATTCAGGTTGAGGGTGTCGGAGTGGAGAGAGTGATGTGGTAACGTGATCGGTAGCTCCTGCCATTTGTTTAGTCAAGGTCATGGAGTCGTGGACTGTGCAACATCGTATGTTTAGCTACGATAGTTTTGTGCACAAGAGTGAGTCTATATTTGCAGTGCAGCGGCAGTTGTGTCGCCATTTCGGTCTCGCTAGACATCACAGTGTTCCCACTCGTAATAGCATTTTACGTTGGGTAGAATCATTTCGAACACGAGAAACAATTATGATCAAAGAACCACCAGGAGCTCCTCGCTCAGTTCGGACACAAGAAAATGTGGAAAAAGTTCGGCAAGTCAAACTCCGTAGTCCTGGTCGATCTGCTAGAAGACAATCGGCTGAGCTGCGCCTCAGTAATCTCTCGTTAAGGCGTATTTGATCCCTACAAAATGGCTATTATGCTAAAATAAAACTGAAGAGGCTATGAACAGGGGCTAAATTTTGCCCTATAAATGGAGGCCATATTTGAGCAAAATGAAAACATTATTTTGCATATGAGTGATGAAGCTCATTTCCATTTGAATGGAAAGGTAAATCAGCAGAGCTGTCGTTACTGGGCCAGTGAAAACTACTGCATGAGAAAGCCATTACATAGTCCCAAGGTGACTGTTTGGTGTGCTGTGACAGGTACAGATATTATTGGTCCATACTTTTTCCAAGGCGAGAATGGGAACACAATTACCATAGCCTCTGAACAATATAGAGAGATGATCACTACATTCCTACCTGAATTAAGAAGAAAACGTATTCCTATGCGGCGAGTGTGATTTCAGCAGGATGGAGCTGCAGCTCACACGCAAGATTGATTATGGAAGCAATTAAGACTGTTTTTCGTGCTAGAGCTATTTCCCGGTTCGGGGACATTCATTGACCTCCTCGTTCCCCTGGCCTATCCATATGTGACTACTTTTATTGGGGTTACCTCAAATACGTGTGTACGAGCATAAACCACGTACAGTTGAAGGAAGCTGTTCGTGAAGCCAACTTCCGAGACCGCCTTGAGAAGTGCATCGCTGAAAACGGCCGTCACCTGGGAGATGTTGATTTCAAGCATTAATTTTGTTAAATGGCAACATTATTTGATTGTTATGTAATAAAAAAAAATTTTGAAGCACTCCTATTGTTCATTTGAAATCCGTTCATCCTTTATGCCTCACCCTGTACAATATGTGGCGACAATGATATACTACAGCATCTACAATGTCAGTGGCAGTCAAACCAGGCGTGAAGACCTTTAACTGTGTGAGACAAGGTATATAACGTGACTGTGCGAAGTGTAGCTGGCTTGAGAGAAAGACGTACGATCTGGCCTTAGCAGCGATGAGCGTAGTAACTTTTCTCGCAGCGTGGAGCTCTGACGGGAAGCACTGTAACAAAAAGAGGTAGAAGGAGAGAAATTGAAAGAGAGAGAGAGAGAGAGAGAGAGAGAGAGAGAGAGAGAGGTTGGAGGATAAATGGACAGACACGAAGGACCACAACAAAAGGTGGCACTTGAGGTACATGTGGCGGAATCGCGAGGATAGAAATACCTAACTAGACAATATGTCGGAGAGAGAAGCAGAACGTCGAACGATGCAACCATCAAACTCACAATAGCAAACGCAGACCATGACAGAGCTGATGTGATTTTAATGGAGATGAGTTGCCTTATTCACTTAACATTTCTTTCTACAGTCGGCGGCAAAAACAACCAATTTTGTCACATGTTCCTGTGGCGACACTGAGATTGAATACCACAATACAAGTGAATCTAATAATGACGCCAAAGCAATAATGCTCTCCAGCATTTCCTCCCTCTTCTGTAATGTAATTGAACAATGCAGCGACTGTTATGACGCTTTAATAAACCTCCCAGGCCTTCAAAGTCGGTAGGTAAACGTCGTGGCAGTAACAAAACATGTAGCTGGTATTTAATTACATGTACTGCCTTCAGGATTCACTGAAATATTACTGTAACGAAAATAACAACTTGTATCACGTGTAAATTATTTTGTATTGTCTGCTTCCTGTCTTCTTGTTTACGTAGAACGGGTAAGGTTAGTATTTACAGCAGTTTCAATAAAATAATCTCTAACGTATATACCAGGACGTGCTGAAAAGTAATGCCTGCGAAATTTTTATTTCTTTCTCAATATCAAAATGGTTCAAATGGCTCTGAGCACTATGGGACTTAACTGCTGAGGTCATCAGTCCCCTAGAACTTAGAACTACTTAAACCTAACGAACCTAAGGACATCACACACATCCCTGACTGAGGCAGGATTCGAACCGGCGACCGTAACAGCAGCGCGGTTCCGGACTCAACCGCCTAGAACCGCTCGGTCATAGCGGCCAGCTTTCTCAATATCGGATGAGGTTTCATACGTGGGATACTGCCCACTAGTCTCTTATAGGGTGCCTAGAAAGTTGTTTTCTCGGATAGCTAGACAACATTCAATCAAATCTTTTTAATGGAGTTGATTCCAGTGATAGAACTGATAATCCTTAACTTTGTATTTTCAACGAGGTGTCACAAGCAGCTGGCGGCTTGCAAATAATCAATGTCCTACGACGTATACAGTCTCCACGCAAGTAACCACACAAGTTCACAAGTCACTGCTATTGTTAACATCACTACAGCTCTTATAGTGCGGCTCTTCTAGTGCTCTCTTCTAGTCTGGGTCAACGGTGCTGCCGAGGCTAGGCGCCGCATCGCTTTCATTCTCTTCGTGTAGAATGCCGCTCATGTCGTGGTGGCGTCCTAGTCTGCGAGCTATTGGCTGACGTAGTCTACATCTGCGTGATTACTCTGCTATTCACAATAAAGTGCCTAGCAGGGGGTTCAATGAACCACCTTCAAGCTGTCTCCCTGCCCTTCCACTCTCGAACGGCGCGCGAGAAAAACGAGCACTTAAGTTTTTCTGCGCGAGTTCGGATTTCTCTTAGTTTATCGTGATGATCATTTCTCCGTATGTAGGCTGGTGCCAACAGAATGTTTTCACAATCGGAGGAGAAAATTGGTGACTGAAATATCATGAGAAGATCCCGTCCCAACGAAAAACGCCTTTGTTTTAACGATAGCCACTCCAGTTCACTTGTCATGTCCGTGGCACTATCTCCCCTACTTTGCGACAGTATAAAACGAGATCTACTTATTTGTACTTTTTGAGTGTCATCCGTCAGTCCCATCTTATGCAGATCCAACAACGCACAGCAGCACTCCAGAATAGGGCGGAAGAGCCTGGTGTAAGCAGTCTCTTTAGTAGACCTGTTGCACCTTCTAAGTGTTCTGTCAGTGAATCGAAACCTTTGGTTGGCTCTACCTACAACATTATCTATGTGATCGTTCCAATTTAGGGTATTTGTAATTGTAATCACTAATAATTTAGTTGAAATAACAGCCTTCAGATTTGTGTGACTTATCACGTAATCGAAATTTAGCGGATTTCTTTTAGTACTCACGTGAATAACTTCACACTTTTCTTTATTCAGGGTCAACTGCCACTTTTCGCACCATACAAATATTTTATCTTCGCACCATACAAATATCTTATCCAAATCATTTTGCAATTCGTTTTGGTCATCTGATGACTTTACCAGTCGGTAAATGACACCATCATCGGAAAACACTCTACGACTGCTGCTAAGATTGCCTCCTTTATCGTTAATATAGATCAGGAACAATAGAGGGCCTATAACACTTCCTTGGGGAACGCCGGATATTATTTCTATTTTACTCGTGACTTTCCATCTATTACTACGAACTGTTACCTTTCTGACAGGAAATCACGAATCCAGTCGCACTAGTGAGGCAACGTTCCATAGGCACACAGTTTGGTTAGAAGACGCTTGTGAGGAACAGTTTCGAAAACCTTCTGGAAATCTAAAAAAAACATTTAATCAATTTGACATCCCCTGTCGATAGCACTCATTACTTCGTTAGTATAAAGGGCTAGTTGTGTTTCGCAAGAACGATGTTTTCTGAACCCGTGCTGACCACGTGTGAATAAATCGTTTTCTTCGAGGTACTTCATAATTACTTCATAATTACTACGAAATGAACATCCTTAGCTACTTACAGGCGTTGACATACGTCAACGGGGACAAATGAAAATGTGTGCCCCGACCAGGACTCGAACCCCGTATTGCCTGCTTACACGGCAGGCGCTCTATCCATCTGAGCCACCGAGGACATAGAGAACAGAGCGACAGCAGGGATTTATCTCCGACACGCATCCCGCGAAACCCACATTCTCAACGTATTGTCCCGCACTACATTCGTAGTGCCCCCGCCCATTATACTCATTACTCGCGGCGTGTTGCCGATTCTCCTAAGAGTTCGGGCCCTATTTGTGCATTCGCACAGAAGAAGAAGATGGTCAAGTGGCCGGTGAGCCTTAACTATATATATACTAACATGGTATCAGTTCTTTCGGACCTGTCCGAAAGAACAGATACCATCTTAGTATATATGTACTTCATAATATTCGGATACAAAATATGTTCCAAAACCCTGCTGCAAATCGACGTTAGTGATATGGGCCTGTAATTCAACGGATTACTCCTACTTCCCTTTTTGGATATTGGTGTTGACTTTAGGTCAATCTTCAGGTACGGATCTTTCGCTGAGCCAGCGGTTGTTGCTAAATATGAAGCTATTGTATCACCGTACTCTGAGAGGAACCTGACTGGTATACAATCGGGACCGGAAGCCTTGTCTCACAGCCCTATCTGCTGAATCGTTGTTTATCTTCGTGCCAGCGCTTGTCGTTACGCCAGATCATTATATGTCAAATATATGTTAATCATTTGGATTTGCACCTCCTTGTCTTGACCGTGTTTGCCGTTAAATTGTAGATGTGAGGTCCGCCAGTTATGCAAAACGGTGTTTATTCTCAGTACCTAATCATCCTTCAGCACCACTGTGCTATAATCAGTGGGTTTCGGTTTTCTTTATTATGAAATGTGAACATTTTTATTAAATGATTACAAAATTGTGAGGATGTTTAGTTAAAAGAATAGTTCGTTTCTTCTTGTTAATACCTTCACACTTGGTGTGCATTATTTTTTCCGGATCACTTGTGTATTATTTACTACAGAGATTTTGCTGGGGGTTAACCTCTCATCTAGAATGTCATTTAGTTTGTCGCGGTACATCGCTTCTATATTAGTCTTTACTCACGTTTTCGTGGGGCAAACCCTTTTATTCTCCGCATCATGATGAGGTGTCGTGTTGCACACTTAAATATAACACGCATTTTCCACAAATATGGTCGTAAAAACACTTTTCACTTCATCAAAACACTGTGTGTCCCAACCCTGTCAGTGTTCATTTGTTCACGAGAGAGTTCGGAGACAAATTTGAATTTTGTGTGTGTGTGTGTTACTGTACGCTTCTTAGCTGTTTGTCTTGTCTTTTACATGGTTTTCCTTTTGTGTGTAAATGGTGAGTCTTTGCAGATTGTAATGTATCCATTCTTCGTGTGTGTGTGTGTGTGTGTGTGTGTGTGGTTTCTGTACGCTTCTCAGCTGCCTGTGTTGTCTTTTACATGGTGTTCTTGTTGTGTGTAAATGTTGAGTCTTTGCAGATTGTAGTGTGTGTGTGTTTTTCGTAAAGTTCCTTTAATGTGTTAAATAGTATGTCCTTGCAGAGTGTAATGTATTCATTTATGACCTGTTTTCCTTCTGCTGTTGCCTTCTGTATGTGGAAGTTTTCCTCAATAGTCAGTTTGCTGTATATGCTGTGGCTGGGTTATAGTATTGTTAAGTCTGTTTCTATTGTAGTTGAGTGGTGATTGTGGGCTACAAGATGGTCAGCAAATGTGGTATGGGAGTTGTTGCTTTTTAAAGCTCTGAGATGTTCTAAATACCTGGTTTTGAAGTTTCTGCAAGTTTGTGCTATGTACATTGACTGGCGAGCCTTGCATGTGAGTTCATATATTCTTGATGTGTTAAATTTATCCATGGACCTTTCTTGCGTTCTGACCTTTTTCAGTGTTGTGTTGTTTGTCCTGTATCGTATTTGGAGTTACTGATTCTTTAATATGTTGCTTATTCTGTGAACAATATTTTTATTGTAGGTGAATATGTGCCAGTTCGTTTTGTGTGTGTGTTGTTGTTGTTCTGTTGTGTATTGTGTCTTGTCATTATTTGCTTTTTGTGTTGTTTTGTGTTGGGTGAGGATTTGTGTGTGTGTGCTATGTTCATTTTTGTACTGTTTACGTATTTCTTTACTTAACATGTCTACCATATGAGTATCATAACCATTTTCTACTGCTGTTTGTTTTATTGTGATTGTTTCTTGTGTCTAGTTCTGATGTTCATGGGTGTACTGTTTAGTCTATGTTGCATGAATGTGAAGTTCGTTTACTTATGTGACAATGCGTGGTTCGATAGGTTATGAATGGTGGTGCTTGTGGTTGTCGGTTTCCTGAATACTGTGAAGTTGTGTGTGTTGTTTGTTTTATGTATGATGAGATCTAGAAAATGTAGTGTGTTGTGAGTTTTGTAATGTGAAGTTAATTTTTGGGTGTAAGTTGTTTATTTCATTGTGTAGGTGTCCTACATGTGTATGTCGTTAATCAATCAGGCATAATATGTCATCGACATAACGGTATCACTACATAACTTTAAAGTTTTTTGGTTTTATTATGTGTCTGAAGATCACGTTCTTCAGGTTGTTCATAAATATGTAAACTAGGAGGCCACAGATGGGTGATCCCATTGGCAGTCCTTCATGTTGAGAATAAAATCTTTGTTGAACACATGTGATGTTATGGTCTTCAGTATGGTTGTTATTTTATTGATGTGTGTATCTGGTGGGTTTCCTTGTTGTTTTAATCTTTGTGTGATCATGTTGATGGTTTCGTTTATTGGAATACAAGTGTACATTGATGTGACGTCGAATGATATGAGAGTTACTGTGTCTGGTATGTATATGTTCTTGATTCCGTCGATTAATTCCTTTGAGTTTTCCAGGTTCCTGTTGTTATCAAAAGTGTACAATTTTTGTAGTATTGTGTGTGTCTGTTTGGATAGGTGGTAGGATGGACCATTTCGGAAGTTAATGACGGGCCTTAATAGGATATTATCCTTGTGAACCTTTTGTGGGGAATTTAGGGTGGGGGCTTTTGGATTTTTCTGTGTCATCCTTTTTACCTGGTCTTTTGAGAATGTATTTTTGATGTTTTTCAGTGTCTCTTGAATGTTTTTCTGTTATATTGCTGCTGGGTGACTGATAAGTTTTATGATGTCAAATATATTACTCGGTCGACTTTCCCGTTTCGCTGAAACAAGTTGCTACACTTTACTATTAGAGGGCTCTTAATTGTAGCGTGTAACATGGCGGTGCGTAAAGTAACTATGTCGGTGCGTTAGAAACAGCGTGCTGTAATCGAGTTTCTGATTGGAGGAAACGTGCCTGCAATTCAGATCCATACTAGAATGAGAGCTGTGTACTGTGGAAAAGATCCAAAATTATGGAAAGCTCATCTGAATCTATTCTCCTAATCCGTAACGAAACTATTGTGAATTGGTCCTGTTCTAGTAACTAACTTGCTTGAGAGTACTGCATCAGGTGACTCATATTTTGTCTTCTTTTTCCAGAATAAAGTGTGAGTATATCTCTGTGAGTAGCTGACAGCTTCCTCTAATATTGTTGGCGGTCCCAGCATGTAATAAGAGCTCTGGGCCCTTCCACATTAGCGACCAGTGTGAACTGCTTCTGCTTGAAAACAAACAAAACGGTGAGTGGACCGGAGTTGCAATGGAGCGCTGAGCAAAAGAATGAATGCAAACGAGTGGAATATAATAACAAAGAACGCCGGCGCTCGATTACACAAAGCACACGTGGTACAGTTGGCCCCCACTCATGGCAGCAGAGTCAGGTCGAAGCTCCGATAACAGTGGACGCCTGTTAAATCTTTTAATACGATTTTGTTGGTCGGTCATTTGATGCTTCTGTCCCCTATGCATGTGTCACTGAGGGATTTTGCACATTGGAATACTGTGATACTAAGTCTGTTGGTGAAGAGGAGCACTGTTACAGAGAGTTCAGTAGTTGAAGCTATAAACGAATGGGTGACGCAACAACAAAGCTTGTTAAATAAATGATGATACTCTAGAACGGATTTTTGTGCGTTCAGCTTTTAAAAATGGAATGCGTGCTGTCCTAATAGCCATCCAAGATACGTTTCAATAAAATAATGTACAGTGGCTTTAACATCAAAATTCAACAACCATTGCCGGTAATCATCTGTGGTTAACTCTTTAACAGAAGACTGTTTCAAAACTTTTGTTCTGCAGTCTCGAATGTTCACATTTTAGTTCACAGACCAAAGCATTCATTAATAGGTTCTTTATTCAACCTATCTTCCAATAATTCTTACTTTCATTTACAGTGGAGTGTTATATCTGTTATCTACAGGAAAACCTGAAGTATAAGACGATATCCTCCTACAACAATTTTACAGGCTTTGCTGGAAACTTGTTTCTTATTCTATTTATCAAAATGAATGGGTATTTCAAAAAATATGATTTAGCTTTTTTTATGAAATACTGCACCATATATAATTAATTTACTACCAACTTGATTTTCGCTAAAAGTAACACTCCTTTAAACACAGTTTCCCATCAGTGCATCTGTTCTGTATCTACCTTCTACCTCCCAGTGCGTCGCTAGTTTTATGTCTCTCGCCTTGTCCACGTTTTGAATAGTTTTACCAGACACGATATTATACATAAATTTGCCAAAAAGTTCTTCTTTTCTTTGACTAATGATACGCATTTCATACTAGATACGTGAACAACAGTCGATTTAGCAGTATACTACTGTAACGTAAAAAGAAGCTTACTTGCACAACACACATCTGCGATCTATAATTTTTTCTACAAAACAGACCTTTTATAGAAAAAATTGTCTATTGAATCACTTTCTGATGTGCTGTGTTTGCAAGTATGTTATTCAGGCCAGTTGCCAGGTGTGTCTTGCAGTTATCAGAACGACAAAGGTTTATCAGCACAGTATTATAAACGTTATGTACTTCGTGATAAACTGAATGCTTTAGCTTGGGTAACTTCCGCCTGCTAAATGATAACTGACTTTGTATATCTATGAAAATTTATAATGTGATTTGTGCTGCAGGAGAAAGTTAAATGTGACTTTTGTGTTTGTGTAGAGGCATTCAAGCATTAAATTTATTTGTATATGATACATTGGGCGAGAAATAAACCTTTGTTTATGTCATCTGAAAGTTCCTTTACTGTAATACGTTGGCCATTGATATGAGATGTTATTACGCTAACCATTCCGAAAATCTAAAGCTAACCCATCCGAGCAATATGATAACATACACGCTTAAAGGTCCTCAATGAAGGAGTAAAGCAGGAAAACAGTGAAATTTGCTGATGAGGCTACAGTGTTGGGATTATTTTCTGCGCCACTTTTATTTTATCCAGCTTATGTAAGGAAGGAGTAACGGAATCAAGGACGTGCTTATGGACTCGAACGCATGTCGAAATACCAATTGGTTGTCATGCCCGCGGCGATTCTCGTAAACAAACTGATCTACAATCTACTAATAAATGCGTCCAGATTGGGTCATCACTACACCCATAAGTAACGGAAGTGATCAAAGGCTTTTGGGAATGATGGAGTGTGTGTTACCCACAGCTTGCAGAGCAGTGAACAGGCGTCACCGTCTATGTGTCTATATACATCAAAGTTATATCATTGACTCCACGCCACCGGTACCCTCTCTGACCAACCTACCAAAGACGCACTTGTTTTAAATGCCCAGTGGGTCTCCTGTGTCGGGAATGTCGATACATACGCGGTGTCTTTGTTTCAGAATGTACTTCGTTTACTGAAACCAGACCTAGTACCAGAAGCGTGATGGAAGTTAATGTGATGGTTGGTTATTTGCCGTGAATACAGGCAGCGTAGCTTACTTACCTAAAATGATTAAGCCAAAATTGCATCGCCTTAAGATATTAAGGGAAGTTACTTTTGCGTCGTATAACGTGGATAACAACAAAGTTCAGGCCAAACCATGCCGCCGGGAGAAACTTGATGTTCACAGTCTTTTCACTGTGTCCTGGTCTGCACTTCGTTGTTATTGTGAAATTCGTGGTTTTACTATTATCGATAGGTTAAGGTGTACCGTGCATGGCAAAATGGTGCTAACGGAAAGCGGTGCCCAAAGAACTGTAGGCCATAGATGACAGGGCTGAATGACGGCTGCGGAGTTATGTCCGGGCCAATAGACCTACAAGTATTGAACAACAGACTCTCCAGATAAATCAAGGTGCTACCGACAGTGTCTCTTCAACTACCGTTCAGCGTATGGGCCTCCGCAGAATGTGGCTGGTTCATGTACACATGCTGACTGCTCTCCATCGGAGATGGCAGCTGTGGTTTACACGCCAATACCACAAATGCACGTCCACTGAGTGGGGACAGACGGCGTTTCCAGGTGAAAAGTGTTTCATGCTCCACCTAACGGAAGGCCGTTGGCGTGTGCAGCGTGAAAACAAACATCTGAAAGCAAACGAGGAGAGACGTTATGGTCTGATGGCGTTCCCGGGGTGACCTCATCATTCTGGAAGGAACAATGGATGAGCACAAGTATGCATCTATCCTTGAGAAACACGTCCTCCCCTACATGCAGTTTGTTTTTCTTCGGCAGGACAATGCAACGTGTCACACGGACCATAGTGTACATTCGTGGTTCGAAGAACACAGGGATGAAATAAACACACATCCATGGCCACCAGACTCCCTGAACTTAAACCCAATCGAGAATTTGTGAGACCACCTCAATCGGGCTGTTCGCACCGCGGACCCTGAGCCAAGAAATGTAGCGCAGCTGGCCATAGCACTGGTGTCGGCATGGGTTCACATTCCTCTCAGTTCCTTCCAGAACGTCACTGACTCTCTTCCTGCCCAGCTGCCCGTGCTGTAAAAAGGTGGATATTGAGGTTTTCGACAAGTGATCACATGACGGGGCAGTGTAAAACAGTGCTGATCCGGTAGGGAAATAGTAAATTCCAGAAAAAGAATAAACTACAGTTTTCAGCATCAGCAATGCGTTTAGTTAACTGTCTTCATTTTTCTACATCACACGTATTTCACGAAATTTCGGGATTGCAGCTTTATGGCGTCGACATCTTGTCACGACATTTCGGCAAGTTATTCAGTCATTGAGCCGTGTGCGACTCGTGTTCGTGCGGTTTATTACTTGACATCTTGTCTTTGCGGTACCACCTTCCTGTTTCTTATTCCAATTTGCTGGCAGCCTGCCCGTGAGTGGCAGCAGCAGCGCCATCGATAAGAGCACTGTAGTACTGTCTTTGGAGCGACCGCGAGTATTTCAGGGTCGTGGTGTGCGGTGAGTTGAGTCCGGATGGAGCTCCAGTGAGGTCTGCACAGCCAGTACTCGCCCGGCCGCTGGCGACACACATGCACTGTCAGACTTGAGAAGGGACGACACTTGGTTGGTCGTCCGGTCGGCGTCTCATCGGGTGACATGTATTTAGCCTTCCGATCGCTTCTGCGCCTCTTCAATTGGTCATCTTGCGGCACTTTTGTCGGTTCCTTCCTTGTGCAGAGATGTTGGGTGGTCAATGGGCCATTGTTCCCTCAGCATGGTTGGGTCTCAGCCAGTGTCTCGGGAACATCGTCCTATCGAAGGGAGTCTGGGCGGAGCAGCAGTGGACACTGAAGTTGAGTGATCAGTTAACCTGTCATGAAACCTCATCTGCTGTGACATCTCTTCATTCATTGCCGGTTGTTGCTTTCTGGGCCATTCCCGCAAGCAGCAACGTATGGTGTGTTAGAGTCGGCGAAAGTTCGCAGCCGTCTTGCCTATGGTATTTAACTATTGAATCGGTTGATACTTATCAATGAAGTATACCAGCGGTATCTTCTGCCTTGTGGTCGTTAACGTTCCAGTTACCTGCCCTGGTCGTTAGCATAGTTTTCCGGCAGTGTTTTCCTCGCTGTGCTGATGCTGTCTGGCACGGCGTGTTGTTCGACAGTCTTTGATGTTGTTCGTATTTTTCAGTTCTTATTGTGTCTTGACTGTATTTAGACGCCAATTTTCAAGACGTAGTGCCGCTGGTATCATTGTCCTCGCTGATTTTGCGGTTGTCGTGCTGTTGGTCGGCCGGAAGGTAATGGATTAGGTTGTTGGTCGGTCCTTCAGCCGTCCCTGGGTAGGGTTGCCATCCGATTATTTAGTATTACGCTTGGCTGCCTGTCTCACCTGAACTTATGTTTGAGTTACGTCCTCAGGCCAACCTCTGGAGCACTTCTGAGCACCACTGTTCTGTTGTTTTAGATTGTGACTGTCTTTTAGTATCAAGCACTGTGCGAGGCCTTCAGCCATCTGTTAATTTAGTTTATTTTAATGTTAAGATAAGGCCTTCAGCGGTCTTAAATTAAAACTCTGAAGATTCATGCTTAAAATACCATTTTTTTGCAAAAAGAAGTGGTGTTTTGCCCGCTGGAAATTATTATTATTATCCAGCCCTTAAGCCATGAGTTGTTCTATGTTCAGTATCGGGCCTTCAGCCAAACTTTACGTCAAATATTTTAAGATAAGACCTCCAGCCATATTAAATTAAAATTTGAATAGTCACTTGTTTAGAACCTTTTAAAATTTTCTTTATCTGAAATTCTTGTTATCCAGGCCTTAAGGCCTCAGTACTTGTATCTCCAATGTGTGGCCTTCAGCCGAGTTTTATGTAGAATTTCTTAACTACGGCCTTCAGCCATGTGTATTCCTTAAAGAAATTTAGTAACTTGTGTACCGACCTTCAGCCATATTGTTTTTGAATGCTTTTAAGGACATGAGAGATTGTTTCAGGAAAATAAAGTTTGTATGTTTTGTGCAACTGGCATTGACTGATTTTGGCCCCTTTCCACGACTATAACCTGATCCGCTCTGTCCTTTATGTGACCGTTTTACACTGGAGATTGCTCGTTCACGTCACTAACGTTATACCAGAAACTGGCGCGGAACACAGGGCAAATTTGAAGAACTTCAGCTCATTACAGTTCCGTCGACAGCTTGAGAGTCGTCAGCGTGTCGTAGTGTAACGAGCAGCGTGGCGACCCTCATCTGGCACGCTGCTCGAGTCGCCGGTTTCGGCTGCACTTCCTGCCGCCGACCGGCAGGTGAATAATTCAGCTGGCGCCGCGCCGTGCCATGCCTGAGGCGCGCCTTGATGGATCGCCGCCACACGCAGCCCGCGTGCGCGACTCGCCACACAGCCGCTGTCGCCGGCGCCACCGGCGTCCACGTCACGTGGCTCGCTGCGTATCTGGAGCGCCGCCTAAAGAGAGGTTGGTCTACGACTGCGAGATGAACTGCCGATCATTCTAAAGCTTCTGGTGTCTGTTGATGGAGCGTGTATGTAGAAACTTTCAAGTAAGCTGTTCAAGTCTCCCAACGGCACGTGACGGGTGAATAGTTACTCATGACGCAGATATTGTAACATCCACGAGGTAAATTTTAGCTACAGTGCAACTAGAGGAAATTATGCCTGTAACAGTTATACAGGGTGAAAAGTATTTAAACCGACAAACTCTGGGATGGTGTAAAAAAACAAATATTTTTCCCTAATGTCATTTTTTCTCATGAGGATTATTTAAATCGGTGGATGCCATATTACGCTCTTCAGTTGTAGAGGCTGGATTACGATCTTCAGTTGTTAGAGGGCGTATTACGCTCTTCTGTTGTAGGTAACTGCTGTCCACCAGTGCAGTAGTGCATTGTCTCTGTCTACTAATGGAGCGGTACACCTGGAGTGAGTACACTGATGAAGTTGGTGCGTACTACGTAGCGCACCACAACGGATGAGCTGCACTGCGAGTTTATCGACAACAGTATCCTAATCGCCATATCCCGCATCATACGACCTTTGCTGCTATGTACCAACGTCTGCGTGAGGCCGGGTCATTTAGCAGATTACCTGGACAGAGACACCGTCGCACGGTAAGAACGCTGCAATTTGAGGAAGGTGTCTTGCAGCATGGGGAACAGGATCCTTCAATAAGCACTCGCCCAATTGCACGTAACGTGGGGACGAATCAGACGAATGCAAGAACAGTCCTTCGAGAGCAATTGTTACGTCCATTTCAATTACAGCGTGTCCACAACCTGGAACCAGTTGATTATCTACCCAGAGCATTGCCAGAATTGCTGGAAGACGTCCCGCTCTCTACAAGACAAAGCATGTGGTTCCAACATGACGGGGAGCCGGCACGTTTTAATTGTCGTGTGCGTCGATTCCTGGACGACGGTTCCCAGTAACGAGGATTAGCAAAGGTGGTACTGTACCATGGCCTGCTCGATCCCCAGATATGTCAGGATTTGTTTGTGTCGAGAGAGATGCGCAACCTTGTTTGCATCAGAAGAGGATCTGGTTGCCCAGATAGTAGCAGCAGCAGCAGCAGCAAGAAGAATTTAGGATAGCCCTGGGGTTTTTGCCCCTTATCAGACAGAACATGATCCGACAGTGTAACCTTAGTTAACGTGTCAATGGAGGCATTTTTGAAAATCTACTGTAATTGTAATTGGGTTGTGTTAATGTGTTGTCTCTTGGTCATAAAAAAATGAAAAAGTGTTTGTTGGCAGAGAAGTCTTCCTCTACTGGTTTAAATACTCCTCACAGAAAAAAAATGATATTAAGGAAAAATATTTGTTTTGATATCCCCTACAACTCCCCAGAGTTTGTCGGTGTAAATACTTTTCACCCTGTAAACATTATCTATCCGATATACAGAAAAACAGTGAAATAAAACAAAACAATGATAAATATTAATTATTTATATAATATTTTATGATGTAATTGGACGTATCGATGTGTATCATACAGAGACAATGATAATTGTGAATTCCTTTTATAATCTGCGTTGGCTTTTGTAGATTGCGGACGCAAGATGCATACCAAACTGAGGTCTATTAAGGAAATGTAATTATTTGTTAATTATTACTTGAGAGTAGAGTTCTTTGATATTATAAATATGTGTGCATAATTATTTGTAACTTTAATTCCTCTCCCAATAAACATTGTGTTATTTCTTTCCATTGCAAGGAGGGCAGCCATTGATGATAGCGATTTTTACGGCATTTTTATGTGTGTTTCTTGCGAAAGAGTCAAAGGTTTGCGTGATGAAAATTAGTCTAAATAGTGCACAGTATAAAAGTAAAGTTTAATCAGCATTAATTGAAATACTTATCCTGTTAAAAGGAAATTTGCTCTAACAATATAAAGTCTCTGTCAATTGTCTGCCGCCATCTTAACAATTAGCTCAGCGGCAAATTCAAATTTCGCAACTCTGCAGACATAAATGCCGAAGATAATAAAAATGTCCTCCCCCTGTGAACCATGGACCTTGCCGTTGGTGGGGCGGCTTGCGTGCCTCAGCAATGCAGATAGCCGTACCATAGGTGCAACCACAACACAGGGATGTCTGTTGAGAGGCCAGACAAACGTGTGGTTCCTGAAGAGGGGCAGCAGCCTTTTCAGTAGTGCAAGGGCAACAGTCTGGATGATTGACTGATCTGGCCTTGTAACAATAACCAAAACGGCCTTGCTGTGCTGGTACTGCGGACGGCTGAAAGCAAGGAGAAACTACGGCCATAATTTTTCCCGAGGGAATGCAGCTTTACTGTATGATTAAATGATGATGGGCCCTCTTGGGTAAAATATTCCGGAGGTAAAATAGTCCCCCATTCGGATCTCCGGGTGGGGACTACTCAGGAAGATGTCGTTATCAGGAGAAAGAAAACTGGCGTTCTACGGATCGGAGCGTGGAATGTCAGATCCCTTAATCGGGCAGGTAGGTTACAAAATTTAAAAAGGGAAATGGATAGGTTAAAGTTAGATATAGTGGGAATTAGTGAAGTTCGGTGGCAGGAGGAACAAGACTTCTGGTCAGGTGACTACAAGATTATAAACACAAAATCAAATAGGGGTAATGCAGGAGTAGGTTTAATAATGAATAGGAAAATAAGAATGTGGGTAAGCTACTACAAACAGCATAGTGAACGCATTATTGTGGCCAAGATAGAAACGAAACCCACACCTACTACAGTAGTACAAGTTTATATGCCAACTAGCTTTGCAGATGACGAAGAAATTGAAGAAATGTATGATCAAATAAAAGAAATTATTCAAGTAGTGAAGGGAGACGAAAATTTAATAGTCATGGATGACTGGAATTCGGTAGTAGGAAAAGGGAGAGAAGGAAACATAGTAGGTGAATATGGACTGGGGGTAAGAAACGAAAGAGGAAGCAGCCTGTTAGAATTTTGCACAGGGCACAAGTTAATCATAGCTACCACTTGGTTCAAGAATCATAAAAGAATGCTGTATACATGGAAGACGCCTGGAGATACTGACAGGTTTCAGATAGATTATATAATGGTAAGACAAGATTTAGGAACCAGGTTTTAAATTGTAATACATTTCCAGGGGCAGATGTGGACTCTGACCACAATCTATTGGTTATGACTTGTAGATTAAAACTGAAAAAACTGCAAAAAGCTGGGAATTTAAGGAGATGGGACCTGGATAAACTAAAAGAACCAGATGTACATAGCTTCAGGGAGAGCATATGGGAAAGAAATGCAGTAGAAGAAGAATGGGTAGCTTTGAGGGATGAAGTAGTGAAGGCAGCAGAAGATCAAATAGGTAAAAAGAAGAGGGATAGTAGAAATCCTTGGGTAACAGAAGAAATATTGAATTTAATTGATGAAAAGAGGAAATATAAAAATGCAGTAAATGAAGCAGGCAAAAAGGAATACAGACGTCTCAAAAACGAGATCGACAGGAAGTGCAAAATGGCTAAGCAGGGATGGCTAAAGGACAAATGTAAGGATGTAGAGGCTTATCTCACTAGGGGTAAGATAGATACTGCCTACTGAAAAATTAAAGATCAGTTTGGATTCCGTAGAAATGTTGGAACACGAGTGGCAATACTGACCTTACGACTTATCTTAGAAGAAATGTTAAGGAAAGGCAAACCTACATTTCTAGTATTTGTAGACTTAGAGAAAGCTTTTGACGATTTTGACTGGAATACTCTCTTTCAAATTCTGAAGGTGGCAGGGGTAAAATATAGGGTGCGAAAGGCTATTTACAGTTTGTCCAGAAACCAGATGGCAGTTACAAGAGTCGAGGGACATGAAAGGGAAGCAGTGGTTTGGAAGGGAGTGAGACAGGGTTGTAGTCTCTCCCCGATGTAATTCAATCTGTATATTGAGCAAGCAGTGAAGGAAACAAAAGAGAAATTCGGAGTAGGTATTAAAATCCAGGGAGAAGAAATAAAAATTTTGAGGTTCGCCGATGACATCGTAACTCTGTCAGAGACAGCAAAGGACTTGGAAGAGCAGTTGAATGGAATGGATAGTGTCTTGAAAGGAGGATATAAGATGAACATCAACAAAAGCAAAACGAGTATAATGGAATGTAGTCGAATTAAGTCGGGTGATGCTGAGGGAATTAGATTGGGAAATGAGACACTTAAAGTAGTAAAGGAGTTTTGCTATTTGGGGAGCAAAATAAGTGATGATGGCCGAAGTAGAGAGGATATAAAGTGTAAAATGACAATCGCAAGGAAAGCGTTTCTGAAGAAGAGAAATTTGTTAACATCGAGTATAGATTTAAGTGTCAGGAAGTCATTTCTGAAAGTATTTGTATGGAGTGTAACCATGTATAGAAGTGAAACATGGACGATAAACAGTTTGGACAAGAAGAGAATAGAAGCTTTCGAAATGTGGTGCTACAGACGAATGATGAAGGTTAGATGGGTAGATCACATAACTAGTGAGGAAGTAATGAATAGGATTGGGGAGAAGAGAAGTTTGTGGCACAACGTGACCAGAAGAAGGGATCGGTTGGTAGGACATCTTCTGAGGCATCAAGGGATCACCAATTTAGTATTGGAGGTCAGCGTAGAGGGTAAAAATCGTAGAGGGAGACCAAGAGCATACCGCTACTCTAGGTTTGTCGACTACTACATTTCATGTCCTAACTTTCCTGGATATTACGCTATAGTTCTGTTCGTGATTTTGACATGACTCGAATAAGTTGTTCTTCTGTTCGTATTTGTCTCTCTTGAGAATGGATAGTCTTCGAAAAGCTATTCACACCTCTTAAGAAGTCTAGGTAAATTCGCTGTTCTACATATTCTTGGATGTGTTTGTAGAGAAGGACTTCACTAGCTGCACAAAATCTCCATAATTTCTGGATCTGGCATAATTTTTTTTATGAATTCTTCATCTATGTTCTAAGAAAATCGATTACATCGAGCTTCTCTGAAAGTTGAACATTCTTCCTAATACAACATTTTCTTGTGTAACAAATGGTTTTACAGCAAACATTTTCAGTTATCCTTCTTGTGTTCTTGGGAATGGCTCTAGAACGTGCTTAATCATTTGATAAGTAAGATATTCAGAGACCATCGTGCGCTGTCAAAGGATTAGGGTAACTCTAGATCACTCAATAGGTCGCGCCTTTTACCATTTGTGTAATCAACGAGGGTAAAGCCGTTACGAACACATGTGGCAATGGTGAGAGAAGTCTGCAACCTTACTACACATTCTTTTACCTGGATTG
Source organism: Schistocerca gregaria (assembly GCF_023897955.1). NCBI lineage: Eukaryota > Metazoa > Arthropoda > Insecta > Orthoptera > Acrididae > Schistocerca > Schistocerca gregaria. Next base: position 338,173,366 of record NC_064926.1, on the reverse strand, counting down.
TCGCCTATAAGCAACTGTCGATATGGAATCGAACAAATTAGGACTGCACACTAATATTAGTATATTACCACCGGGTCGCCAGGCGGGTGAACACCACAATAAAACTTATAATAGGGAATTTCTGGGTTTATTGCAGTAACATTGCTAATGTTTTATAACTTTATTAAATTAGGCGTTTCGGGGTTTGCTGTACTATCATTACCAACATTTTAGAACTGTATTAGCACAGCATTGCAAACGTCAACTCGTCTAAAATGTTACTTTTAATAATTTCGTGTGGCTCAATGGCTGATTGCAAGCCTTTTAATTGAACGCCACTTCAGCAACTTACGTCAGTAACTCACTACAGTTATCCAACTTGGGAAACGAGACCTACTGTTTAAGCTGGAATCCGAAAGTCGTGTCGTTCCTGTAGACTCTTCACATCATTTACATCTTATGCTACATTATTTCTCTGCAGTTTACAATTAAATATCTGGCAGAGGGTTCATCGAACCACCTTCAAGACTTTACAAAAGTGTTCGGGAAACCCGAGCACTTAAATATTTCCGCGCGACCTCTGATTTCTCTTATTTTATTATGATGATCATATCTCCCTATAAACATGTCTGCCAAAAAAATATTTTCTCAGTCGGAGGAGAAAGTTGGTGATTGAATTATCGTGAAAAGACCCTGTCACTACCTGACACGCCAATTCGTGTATCATATCCGTGGCACTCTGTCTCCTACTTCACCATAATACAAAACGAGCTGCCCTTCTATGGACTTTTTCGGTGTCCTCCATGACTCCCACCTGATGCGGATCCCACATCATACAGCAGTACTTCAAAAAGAGGGCGGACAGACAGTCTCTTCAGCGGACCTACTGCACTTTCTAGGTGTTCTGCCAATAAATCGCAGTCTTTGGTTTGCTTTCCATACAATATTATCTGTTTGATAGTTCGAATTTAAGTTACTTTTATTTTTAACTGTAATGCATGAGTATTTAGTTTCATTTAAAGCCTTTAAATTGATGTGATTTGTCGTGTGGCTGAAATTTAGAGGATATCTTTCAGTACTTTTGTGGGTAACTTCTCATTTTTCATCATTTATAATGAACAGCTACTTCTCACCCCAGACAAATACCTTGTCTAAATCGTTTTGCAACTGATTTTGATCATCTGATGAATTTACGAGACGGTAAATGACACATCATCGGCAAACAATGTAAGAGGGCTGCTCAAATTATGTCCTAGGTTGTCGATGTAGATCAAGAACAGCAGAGTTCCTGTAACATTTCCTTGGGAAACGCTAGCTATTACTTTTGCTTTACGCCATGACTTCCTGTCAGTTACATGGAACTGTGACCTCTCTGAGGGGAAATCTGGGATCCAATCGCACAATTGAGGCGATACTCCATCGGCAAGCAGTTTGATTAGAGGTCACGTGGGGGAAGTGTGTCAAAAGACTTCTGGAAATTAGTAGCAATGTCATCAGTGACATCACCATTGTTGACATACAGTGCATTGTGTCTTGCTGCTGATCTACTTTGCATTCGACCACAATCTCGTTGGGTTTCTGCTAGATACATACAGAGGGGAGCATACTCTTTCGTTAGATTGGTAGGAGCATTAAATATCGCCTCCAAGAGGAGCCTGAGAGTTGTGAGAGTTCAGGAGAGAACTTGGACTGTGGAAGATTCGATTCTCGGCTCTCACCTGGTGCTGACTGGCACCCTCTCCATGTGATTGAAGGAAGGAAGTTTCGCTCAGGCTGTAGCGTAATCCGTCTTCTGAGCAGCTTGCATTTGGCTCATTTAGTTATGCTTCTTGAATGCTCCATTGTCTAATTTATCTTGATTTTACGAGCTGCCCAGGTGAGGAGGTTTTATTCACTTTTGCTTTCTGCAGTCTTCCAATTAAACACCAGTCGCCCAGAGTTTAGTCATTTTATTTTAGGATGTTGCAATTCTTAGAACGCTGTTCTGTATTGTTCTTTTCCAATTGTTCACTTAATTAAATACTAGATTGGCGTTTTTGATCTGACTTATATTTTGAGATCGTTTATGACCTATGACTACCATATGGTTAGGTGATTCTTAAGTAGTAAATAAAGCCAGGTGCAATTCTAGGATGTTTTCTTCATTGCGACGAGTTTCTGTTATGTGCAATGGCTAAGCATTATTTTTAAAGATGTAAGAGATTCGAAGGAAGCAAAGCGTAACGAATGCTAACAAGTTTTATAACAGGAGTAGTTGATGAACGAGCTAATGAGCATTATTTCCACGTCTTCAATGTCTGTTAACTATGTCACTATTCATGTTAATTTGTGATACGTCCCATGTAGGAACATTTTGCATAACTTTGCATTTAGTTTCCGCAGGTACTAAATCAACTAATTACACCCCATTATACGCCTCCCTTACAACACGAGACATGTAATTATCATTTTGCTTTATTAAATTGCTGCTTTATTCTGTCTAGCGAATTGTTGACGTATTATCGTAATTATCTCTGTTTTCTGCTTTGCTGAGACGCTATCAGGCACAGAGTCATCGCCGGAAGGACAATTAGGGGCTCACAGATGGCCACCTGCACCAGAGGTCTGCCCTTTTGGATGGTTACTTTTGAGAATTTTCGATACCACTGTACCACAAGGGATAATTTTGCATCATTTGACAGGGCATTAAAATGCAGCAGTAGGTTCGTAAAACTGTCTACTACCATCAAACATAGGCCTCAATTTGAAGAGGAATTTCCTGAGAATGTCCGTCTGGAGCACGGCGCTGTATGACAGTGAAACATGGCTATGGGAAAACTCGAACAGAAGAACAGAATCGAATCATTTGAGATGTGGTGTACAGAAGAGTGTTAGTTAAAGAATGAGGAGGTTCTCTGCAGAATCGGCGATGAAAACACTGACAAGAAGGAGGGACAAAATGACAGGACACGTGGAAGACAAATAGGAATATGTTCCATGGTACAAGAGAGAGCTGTAGAGGATGAAGCTGCAGAAGAAGACGCAGATTGTGACACATACTGCAAATTATTGCGGATTAAGTTGCAAGTGCTACTGCGAGATGAGAAAAGTTGGCACTGGAAAGCTTCTCTTAACGGACCTTCCGCGAGATGGCAGTCGCAGATGCTAGTTCTGCAAACTATCTCAATAATGATTCGAAAAATGGGATTCCCATTCGACTTCCAACACCATTTCTGTAATACTGTTAATCAAACCTACTGGCAACAAACCTGTAAGCACACCTTTAAGTTGCTTCGATGTCTTCCTTAAATCCGTCCGTGTAGTGATCGCAAACACTCCAGGAGTACTCACCAAACAGTCGTACAAGTGTTCTATACGTGGTCTCCTTTACAGATAATCTACACTGTCTTAGAATTCTTCTAGAAAACAGAAGTCTACCATCCACGTCCCCTACAACCGACCTCAAGCGCTCGTTACATCTGACGAAACTTTGTACACTTTACTCTTAGATGTTTATCAATGTGGCTATGCCAAGCTGCACTAATTCGAACGTTTTTTCTTCCCTGCTCATGTGCATTAACTCAAATTGTCCACATTTTGAGCTAGCTACAATTTTTACACCAAAAGACGTTACGTCCAAACTATCTACCACGCTTCTGCAGACCTTCAGCGACGACTCCTTCCCTTACTCTACAGTGTCATCAGCAAACTTCCGGAGACTGCTTCTCAACATGTCAGATTGTTTATTTATATGGAGAATAGGAGCGCTCCTTCCCTGGATTGAAACTGAGGGCCATCTACGGTTAACTCAGTTATTCTGACACCTTCTTCGATGAACTTCTAGCACACTGTCTTCCAGCACATAGAGTAAGGAGAAACCTTACAGACAACATTTAAAAAATTTAAAAACCAGTCACTGTCATCGAAATGAGTCGACTATAATGTTCGGGCACTGAATACGATCCAGTTCATAGCAATTACGAATGAAAAGTGTAATATCATGTGCTTTCACCTACTTTCCATGCAACCCGCATTTCATCCGAGTTACTCAGGCATCCAGCGTGCTTACAACCGACAATCGAGGACTGTCACGCTACAGGTGGCCACCAGTCGGTGACTAAGGCGCTGGCAGAGGTCGCTGGCCCCACGAACCTCTTTACTACACCAGCCACGTGGCGGGAGGCAATACCAAATGTATTCTGGCGCTGATGACTGTACTTAGGCCGGCATCCTGAGAAGACGACTTTGAGTGGGCTTCCTGAGCCAGGCGCCGAATTCCTATGCCGTTCTTCAATAAATTTTAGCGCTGCATGGAAACAAGCTCACGATGCAGAGAAGAGGCAGAGATATTCGTCGCCATATTTGTGCGGCTACGGCAGTGGTAGGACACTAGCACAAACGTTGACGACATTTGCAAAGGCATTATGTGATTACTAACCAATCAGAAGCCGTCTATAAAGGCCATCACACCAGCAGTTTTGATAATCACTTGCTCCTGACGATGGAGGTAGTCGTCGAAAAAGCGATAAGAATTCGGAGAACGTCTAATATTGTTGCATTAATTTGATGTGAAAGCGATGCTGATAGACAATAAAACCGGGTTAAAAGCTGTGAGCTATCTGAGGAAGTTAACCTTGCATTACTGCGCAACTGGTTCACCAGGTATCCAGTCTAGCTTACCAAATTCCCAACCAGACTAACATTAATTATAATCTTTTAATAGTCATACGAAAACCAGAATTTAAATAAAAAGAAATAAATCAGTTTATATTTCGAAATTTATTTCAACATTGATGCTTGAAATTTCAGCATATTATACTTGATTCATAACTAAACTGGTGCCTTATTTAGGATTGTGAAAATGTGAGTTTGTAATCTTACGGAACACATCAAATATGGAGCCAAGATTGGGAGACTGCATACATCACTGCATTCATAAAATAACACACGAAGAACGTTGAAACATATGCAACAGGAAATTAACCACAACCAACCGATTCAATTTTCACCCAAAGAAGTTACGTTCGTAGCGCAATCCTGTCCGTCGTGTAATTACCACACACTGGTATACTAAATTCATACTAACTCTCTGTGAAATCTTCCCGAAAAGAATAGCTGAGGGCTACTTTGATGATTGCACCACATGCTTCACGTGGTCAACTTGGTTTACACAAAGAGTGTAACTCCACCATAATTTTGATAATTAAAATAAATTAGATCGAAAAGCAATTTACAAAAGAAAGACCTCGAACTGATTACTATCGTCTTACTATTAACCTGATGGGTAAAACAATTGTATAAGCACGTGGTACTGGTCTCACAAAGTACACCCCACGTGGGTTGAACCTAAACAAAAGTCACTATATTGAAAAATAGTGTCAAGACGAGACGTTATAATCTCACGCACATTCGCATTTAAGATTGATGATCTTAGTTGGAGTTACTGATCAACACGTGGTTCCACTTTACTCACAAAGTAGTGACAAAGCAACTACCGGAATATATTCTGAATTTCACACTCGAATTACACTGCGTTGCAATTTAAGATAACATTAGATATTTTAGAGCTAAACCTGAAACAAAGGTCATTAGATTTTCAGTTAGGCTGATCTTAAGAAATCCATTGTCCTACGGACTTAGCAGTCATGCGCTTAGCCGATCTTACCACTTCAGACGCTCGCCACGGACAGACTGACCTGCCGGGCTCCTACGGAGCGTGCTTCCGTATACAAAACGGAAGTGACCAGAGAGGCAGCTTCCTATACCAACATGAGAAGGGACGGACACGACAATAATAAGGATAGAAACCTCATTGCTTTTAGAAAGCGTAGCTACCTGTTCCGACGTTGGTCCTACTGTTCTCTAGCAGACAGGCTTGTCTGCTACCATCCAGCATGCAACTAGAAATACATTTGCCCATTCATCCTCTCACACAGAAGGGAAGGGGGATTACAGTATCTTATCATATACAGTATATAAAAGAAAGCGGATGTAGGTTCCGTATGAGACTGTGTGACATGAATTACATATAAACTGTGTTTTAAAGTGTAGTAGTGTGACAGATCGTTCTTGTTTATGTGTAAAAGTAACACATTTCACTGCTCAGTCTCCTCCCAGATAGTCGGAAACACCACAGTAAATTTAGAAGAGGAATTTATGCCGTAAATGGCAACAGATTTAAGAAATTAATATGAAAGGAATCCAAAAGAGACCTTTCAAACGTTTTATATAAAATGTTTGTTATAATGTTACTGA